>NC_091950.1:407939620-408154620 GCF_031021105.1 Erythrolamprus reginae
TCCTTCTTGTCCTTCAGACATTCTCTAGCATTGAGTTTTGAACACAACATCCCTAATATGCAAATATCCATATAATATATTGTACTAAGCCAACAGTTTAATTAATAATTGTTTATTGAATAAACCACAATTCCTTGAGTTCACACATTAGGGTGAAGTAAAAAATCATATAAAACATAATTCTGGTTTAGCTGATATGTGACTTGGACATGATTAGCGTTTTTAATATACATCTCCCAAGGTATTGAGTTGTTTAATATATATTTCCCGTAAGCTTGTAATATTTTTACATAATTAGCCTGAAGATATACTTTTTAAAAAATGCAAACTTCCCAGTATAAAATTCCTTTACACACTGCTTTCAGAGAGATAAATTCTTTTTTTCATCTGCATCTTTCAGAAGGTTTTTTTATTTTATTTCTTCCTTTTTTCAATGTGGATCTTTTGATTGGAGAAAGCTAGGTCCTGGATGATTTAATGCACTGCTTCTCCTAGAAATAGGAATATAATACAGAGTTGGAACTTGGAAGGGACCTTGGAGGTCTTCTAGTCCAATCCCCACACAGGCAGGAAACCTTACACAGATTTCAGTCAAATCTCTACTAACACCTTCCACTGTTGCAGCACTCACAACTTCTGGAGGCAAGTTAGAAACATAGAGACATAGAAGATTGACTTCAGAAAAAGACCTCATGGTCCATCTAGTCTGCCCTTAGACTATTTCCTGGTTTTTTATATTAGGATGGATATATGTCCCACTGATTAATCGTTCTAACTGTCAATAAATTGCTCCTTAATTCTACGTTGCTTCCTCTCTTTGATTAGTTTCCACCCATTTTTTCCTTTCCTGTCCTCAGGTGCTTTAGAAGCAGTGTTTTTCAACCAGTGTGTCGTGGCACACTAGTGTGCCGTGAGACATGGTCAGGTGTGCCACAAAGAAGGAAGCTCAGGTTCCGGTCTCGCAACTTTTTTGCTGAGAAAGAGAGTGAGAGTGAGAGAGAGAGAAAGAAAAATAGAGAGAGAAAGAAAGCGAGAGAGAGAGAGAAAGAGAATGCGAGAGAGAAAGCAAGAGAGAGAGAGAAAGAAAAGAGAGAAAGAGAGAGAAAGCAAGAGAGAAAGAGAGAGAGAGAAAGCAAGAGAGAGAAAGAGAGAAAGAGAGAAAGAAAGCAAGAGAGAAAGAGAGAGGAAAGAAAGCAAGAGAGAGAGAGAGAGAGAAAGGGAGAGGAAGGGAGAGAGAGAGAGAGAGAGAGAAATGAGCAAAAAGGGGAGGAAAAAAGAGAAAATTAGAAAATGATTGAGACAGAGAATGAGAGGAAAGAGAGAGAAACAAAAGAGAGAGAGAAGTACTCTTGATTTAAAGCATACAATAAAAAGCACCCAAAGATAAGAGAGAGAAAAAACCCCAGCCCTCACCTGTTTTTGGAAATGGTTCAAGTGTGTTACACACACACACACACAGGGGTGGGGAGGAGACAGGGATGGAAAGAGTGTCTTAGGGTGTCATTTTGTGTCATTTTGGTTGGTGGTGTGCCCCAGGATTTTGTAAATGTAAAAAATGTGCCGCGGCTCAAAAAAGGTTGAAAATCACTGCTTTAGAGAATAGTTTGACTCTCTCTTCCTATTTTGGTACACTGTATCTTTTAATTCCAACCCCACCTAAGCTTATCCTTATCACATTTATCTTACATCCCAACTTCGGAAGAACTTGAGTAGCTATAAAGTCAGAACTTTCATTACCGTCTTAAGCTGAGCTCTCCAAGCCAGGTCCCTGACAAAACACATTCATCTACATCAGGAGTGTCAAATTGAAGTTATCACGGCATCATCACATGATATATCAGGACTTTTATCCATTCGCTAAACCAGGTGTGGGCGTAGCTAGTATGTTACGCAACTGGTCTAGTCCTTGATCTACATGGGCCTCCTTACTACTGATAATTACAGTAAATATCTTGCAATAAATAACAGAATAAGGGATTTTGGAGGTCTTCCAGTCCAACCCCTTGCTCAAGCAGCAGACTATGCCAGTGATTCTCCAAAGAACCAGAAGACAGAAGAAGTAATAATGAGTGGAAACTCCAAGGTAGAAGTAGGGAGAAATTTTCTGGCAGTGAGAACATTTTTGTTTAGTGGTACAGCCTCCTGGAGTTGAAGTTGTTCCATCACATGAAGTTTTGCAAAATAGACTGGAATTATATAAAGGAGGGATGGCGAACCTATGGCACAGGTGCCACAGGTGGCATGCAGAGCCATATATGTTGGCACATGAGCCATTGACCTAGCTCAGCTCTAACATGCATGTGTGTGCCAGCCACCTGATTTTTGGGTCACACAGAAAGTCTGGGAGGGTGTTTTTGGCTTCCAGAGAGTCTTCAGGGGGATGGGGTGGGCGTTTTTACCCCTCCTTTGGCTCCAGGGAAGCCTTTGGATCCTGGGGAGGGGCGAAACACGAACCTACTGGGCCCACTAGAAGTTGGGAAACAGGCCTTTTCCCAGCCTCCAGAGGGCCTTGGGGGTGGTGGGGATGGTGCAGGGGAAGCTGTTTTCACCCTCCCCAGGTATTGAATTATGGGTATAGGCACTTGCACATGCACAATAGTTCACCCCTCTTCGGGCACCTGAGAAAAAAAAGGTGCACCATCACTGGTATATAGTATCTTGCCTTGAGCAAGGGGATTGGATTAGAAGATCACCAAAGTTCTTTCCAGCCCAATGATTCTACAGTATTTTCTATTTTAGCATCTCAGGACCTTCCTTACCAAGTCAATAGCCAAGGAAAGCATAACATGTGAGCTGGAGTTTGAACTCCAAAATTTTGTTTGTTGACAGTATTGTATATTTTATGTGTGTAGAAACATCTGCTGTCTTGAACCAGGAGCAATCACAAACCTTTCTGTCTGTCTGTCTCTGTCTGTCTCTCTGTCTGTCTCTTTCTGTATTTCTCTATCTCTCTGTCTGTGTGTGTGTGTGTGTGTGTGATGTGTGTTTTGTGTATGTATGTGTCTGTCTGTCTCTCCCTCTGTTTCTCTCTGTTTCTCTCTGTTTCTCTCTCTCTCTCTGTGTGTATGTGTGCATTTTGTGTGTCAGCCTGCCTGCCTGTCTGTCTGTTTTTTTCTCTCTCTCTTTCTCTCGGTCTTTGTCTCTCTGTCTCTCTGTCTCTTTCTCTCTCTCTCTCTGTCTGTCTCTCTCTATATATATGTGTGTGTATTTTGTGTGTCTGCCTGCCTGCCTGCCTGTCTGTCTCTTTCTCTCTGTCTCTGTCTGTCTCTCTGTCTCTGTCTCTCTCTATATATATGTGTGTGTGTATTTTGTGTGTCTGCCTGCCTGCCTGTCTGCCTGCCTGTCTGCCTCTGTCTTTCTCTGTGTCTTTGTCTCTCTGTCTCTCTCTGTGTCTCTGTCTCTGTCTCTCTCTGTGTATTTTGTGTGTCTGTCTGTCTGTTTGTTTCTCTCTGTCTCTATCTCTCTCTGTCTTTGTCTCTCTGTCTCTCTCTCTTTCTCTCTCTCACACACACATACACTCTTTCTCCCCAACTTTAAAGAACAGCAATTATGTGGAAATGGCGTCTGATTTATTTGAGCCCAAGTCACTGGCCATTTGTGAGTCACTACAATTTATGGCCAAACGTCACTTGTACATGATAGGTTTGTAACAAATATCTGCCGCATATTGTTAAATTAATCTTCCATTTAAAATTAATGGAGTTAGACTCCCCAGGTTCAATGTAATTTGGTGTTCATGGGTAGGGAGAGGTGTGCGGCGCATACGGAATGAGCGAAGGCCAAACAGCCTAATTTTTCATCACCTTGAACTCGGTGGCTAGGACAATTCCCGGCACCGACTAATGAGATTGAGCTGGCGTGTCTCTCCCGAGGACGCTGTCTCAAATCCGCGTTTCCCCCTCCCCCCTTCGATGGCTGCCTTCGTCTTATTTTAATAATTCCTCAGATATGACATACCTGATGTGGTGTGCGAAAGAGCAGGGCTCGGGATAAAAGGCAGAGGGGAGGGAGGGAGAGGACTTAAGTCTGACATCCTGGCTTCAGGAAAAGGAATGGGGGAAAAAGAGAGCATCTGTTTCAAAGGGAGTAAAGTATTTTAGCTGTGAAATATGATAACAATAAGTAGGAATCAGGCTTTGGGGTTCTGTAAGGTATTGCTAGGGCAGTTTTGGCTGGCTCCATTTGGGAAAAAGAAAGAGGGATCAGAAAGAGGATTTTCACTGAACCGGCCATGAGGCTGGTTGCATCTGAAGCCAGTTCTGTTTCTTGTAATCTCTCATCTCCTCCCCTCCCCTCCTCCCCGCCTCTTCTCCCCTCCTCTTCTCCCCTCCTCTTCTCCCCTCCCCTCCTCTCTTCTTCTCCCCTCCTTTTCTCCTCCCCTCTTCTTCTCCCCTCCTCCTCTCCTCTTCTCCCCTCCCCTCCTCTTCTCCCGTCCCCTCCTATCTTCTTCGGCCCTCCCCTCCTTTTCTCCTCCCCTCCTCTCCTCTCTTCTCACCCCTCTTCTGACCCCTCCCTCCCTTCCTCCTCTCCTCCCCTCCACTTCTCTATTCTTCTCCTCCACTTCCCTCCTCCTCTCTTCCCTTCCTCCTCTCCTCTCTTCTCCTCCCCTCCCCACCTCTCCTCTCCCCTCCCTTCTTCTCATCCCTCCATTCCCCTCTCCTTTAGCAAGGGGTTCTCTGCCCAGTTGGTGGGTGAGCATGGTCATAGTGGGTGTGGCCTAGTCAGCCTCCCATACCATGGTGGAGGAAGGGAGATTTTCTTTCTTTCTTTCTTTCTTTCTTTCTTTCTTTCTTTCTTTCTTTCTGTCTGTCTTTCTTTCTGTCTCTCCCCCCTCTCTCTGTTCTTTCTTTATTTCTTCATACCTTCCTTCCTTTCTCTCCCTCCCTCTCTCTCTGTTCTTCCTTCCTTTCCTTCCTTCTTTCTTCCTTTCTTTCTTTCTCTCCCTCTCTCTCTGTTCTTTCTTTCTTTCTCTCCCTCTCTCTCTGTTCTTTTTTCTCTCCCTCTTTCTCTCTCTGTTCTTTTTTTTCTTTCTTTCTTTCTTTCTTTCTGTCTGTCTGTCTGTCTGTCTTTCTTTCTTTCTTTCTTCATACCTTCCTTCCTTTCTCTTCCTCTCTCTCTCTCTCTGTTCTTCCTTCCTTCCTTTCCTTTCCTTCCTTCCTTCCTTTCTTTTTTCTTTCTCTCCCTCTCTCTCTGTTCTTTCTTTCTTTCTTTCTTTCTTTCTTTCTTTCTTTCTTTCTTTCTTTCTTTCTTTATATGCCACTCATTCCAAAAAGGACTCTGAGTGGCTAACAATAGTCTAGCACTGATGATGTTACCTAGCTGGGTCATGAAACATCTTCAAGAAAACAACCAAGCTCAGACAGCACCAAAGACGCCACAGTTCTCCTCCTCCTCCTCTCCACAAGCCCAACTCCCTTCTAGCATTGGGCTCCAGAGGCTTTCCTTGAGCCTCCTGAAGGGCAAAAACAGCTTTCCCAAGCTCCGGAGGCCCTCTGGAGGCCAGAAATGGGCCTGTTTCCAGACTTTCTGAACTTCCGGTAAGCCCATTTTTCACCCTCCCCGAGCCTCCACTCACACCCTGCACTTACCTGCATCCAAAATGGACTGCAATGGGACTCCTGGGTGGGATGGGCGGGGCCAACCAGGAGTGGGATTTTTTTTGGGGGGGGGGTCTTTGAACTGCACATAATCTTAGGTAGAGATTTTTCTGAACCCTCAGCAGCACACCCTTGCTCTCTCCCCTTCCCTTCTTTCTATGTATAGCAACGAAAATGAGGTTCAGGAAAAGTAATAAAACTACTAAAAAACTACTAAGCTTTCATCAGTCCTTTTCTCACTTTGTCAGAGTATAGACTCACCATTGAAGAGATGCTTGCTTTTATGTAATGTCATTCAATTTAGTCATTGCAGACGTAATGGTGAGTATCTCTTCCATTGGGATTTTACACTCTGACGAAGTCAGTAAAGGACTGATAGAAGCCTAGTAGAGATTCCTAGAGAGGCCCCACAGAGGCTTCTCCCTGCCTTTTCTGGTTACAGTTTCGGAGCCTTGGGTTTGTAAGTGGAAAATGGTTCTTGAGAAGAGGTAAAAAAATCTTGAACTCCTGGTTCTTATCTAGAAATTGTTGGTAAGTTGAGGCGTTCTTAAGTAGAGGTACCCCTGTATTTCTAAGGATTAGGGGAATGGAATGAATACCCAATTTATGCCTGTTGTATTTGAATAAAGCTCCAAACACATGTCTCTTTTGTGAAAATAAATCTATCTTTCTCGTGGCTGTCACTTCTAAAATCAACAGGGTTTTTCCTCAATCAACGAATGTTGTAAGTAGTGATGGGCGAACCGAACCCGCACAATTCACGTCCGTACCAAATTTTGCAGTGTTCGGTATGCTGAACACGAACCTGAAATTTTTTCAAACTTCAGGCAAAGTTCGGGGTCGTGTTCGGCATTCGGAGCTTTGATGTCACCGATAGGTTGCTAAGGACGCCAAGGTGATCACTTCCTGGATTCCATGTTTATTTTTACGTGAAAGGACCGCCCTTTGCTTGCAGCGCCGCTGCGGTGTCCTTTTTCATAAAAATAACAATGTTTATTTTTACGTGAAGACCTCCCTTTGAAGGAGCTGGGGAATCCCTCCCACAAAGAGATTCCAGGGGCGGAGCTTTGACGTCACTGGCAGGTTGCTAAGGACGCCAAGGTCATCACTTCCTGGATTCCATGGAATCCAGGAAGTGATCACCTTGGCGTCCTTAGCAACCTGCCGGTGACATCAAAGCTCCGCCCCTGGAATCTCTTCGTGGGAGGGATTCCCCGTTCGGGTTCGTTTCAGGTTCGGCTGAATTTTGCGTAAAGTTTGTCCGAACTTGCCGAACCCAAACACCGTTGGGTTCGCCCATCACTAGTTGTAAGTTGTGGACTACCTGAATACCAAATGATAGACAAAAGTGGTGTGCAGAGAGGACTTCTACATCTCTGGAAAAGGAAGAAACGAGCACATTCCACAGTCCGCCTGCCAAAGAAACTCAGAAACATTACTTTCCCCTTTTATCCCTAATGCATAATAATTTGTTTGTTCATCCCTTTAAAAAACAAGCATGAGTTAGAAACATCTAGGAAATTACAAGCAGGAACCGTCTCATTTTCTTCAGCTTGAAATAAATCACCGAGGATGCAGAGTGCTTCAAGGAGAGAGACTGGCAAGGAATCTTAGATTTATTAATGTCTTCAGTATCTATTGAAATCCACAAAGCTGGAATGAGCTTTTAAGTAAACACTATCAATTTTGATGCTAAGATTTGATAGTAGTTTCCCTTCTTTCCTTTCTTCTCTCTCTCACTCTTTCTCTCCGAAAGAACAAAAAAAAATCATATAAAGGAAGATTGCAATTGTAAACACGTTAAGTGCTTTTGTAATTAAGAGGGTGATATTTTTTACCTAATGTATATTCCTATTGCGATAATTTGTAGTAAATTACTGACAAAGGCAGACACGTTGGTTAATTTCTCTCATATTTCCAGTTCATAAATTCAATTTATGCCCTTTCTCTCTGGTACAATTAAAAAAAAAAATCCCAAACACTATTTTTTAAGAAGATTGCTTTTCTCTTTTTTAAAAAAATCTGTCTTCACAAATATATATGCATTTTTGGGCTGCATTGGTTTCCAACATCCCACGTAGCAAAATCTGTGGGCACGCATACTAAGTAGTCAGCAATGTATGGCCACAATTCAGCCCAAAATGTATGTGGTTGAGCATGACAGTTGAAGTGAATTTTGCCCCATCTTATGATCTTTCTTGCCTCTGATGTAAAGTCAATCACAGCAGTTGATAAGTTGGTAACTAGCTCCCCCATTGATTTTTGCTTGTCTGAAGGTCACAAAAGGGGATCGCATAACCCTGGAACATTCATTCATTCATTCATTCATTCATTCATTCATTCATTCATTCATTCATTCATTTTGTCCAATACATAATACACATTGAAGAGAATAGATATGTAATTTATAATAAGGTTTTTAGTTGTTTTATTAAATTGGATTGTTACATGTTGTTTTACCATTGTTGTTAGCCGCCCTGAGTCTGCGGAGAGGGGCGGCATACAAATCCAATAAATGAATGAATGAATGAATGAATGAATGAATAGAATAGAATAGAATAGAATAGAAGAAAAGATATAAAAGTATAGGTGAACATATTTGAAAGGAAGAAAAGATAAATGAGATAAGGAGAGACAATTGGATAGGGAAGGCACACTGGTGCACTTATGCACGCCCCTTACTGACCTCTAAGGAACCTGGAGAGGTCAATCGTGGATAGTCTAAGAGGAAAATGTTGGGGGCTAGGGGTTGACACTACTGAGTCAGGTAATGACTTCCATGCTTCGACAACTCGGTTGCTAAAGTCATATTTTTACAGTCAAGTTTGGAGCGGTTAATATTAACTTTGAATCTGTTGCATGCTCTTGTGTTGTTGCGATTGAAGCTGAAGTAGTCATTGACAGGTAGAACGTTGCAGCATATGATCTTGTGGGCAATACTTAGATCGTGTTTTGGGCGACGTAGTTCTAAGCTTTCGAGACCTAGGATTGATAGTCTGCTTTTGTAGGGAATTCTGTTTCAAGTGGAGGAGTGAAGGGCTCTTCTGGTGAAGTATCTTTGAACATTTTCAAGGGTGTTGGTGTCCGAGATGTGGTATGGGTTCCAGACAGATGAACTGTATTCAAGGATGGGTCTGGTCATCATGATCACCTGAGCAATGCAATAGGTGCGGAGATTTCTAGGAACTGTTGAAAGGACTGTGTTGTAGACTGGAGTATGTAGGCCTTAATGACCCTCTAAAATAGTGGTTCTCAACCTGGGTGTCGGGACCTCTTTGGGGGGGGTCAAATGACCATTTCACCGGAGTCACCTAAGACCATAGGAAAAGACAAATTTCCCATTGTGTTAGGAACTCAAACTTCTATTCTGGCGCCTTGGAACATATTTTTACAATCCGACCAATCAGACGTTTACAGTGGGAGTGTCCCTCTGACCTTCCTGCCAATCAGCTTAAAGCTCTGTTGGGAGAATTGGCACAGGGGTGGAGGGAATAAGGGACAAAATGGTCATCTTAAATCAAATTGTTCATTAGGCCTCCTAAAATCCACCGAACATGGTTGAGCATGACCATTCTAAGTGTTCAGTTGGTTATATTGGAGGAGCTGGATAGTTCCCAGAAGGCAGATTGGAGAATAGCAATACCACTTATATAGCACTTCACAGTTCTTTTATAGCCCTCTCTAAGCAATTTAGAGAGTTAGTATATTGCTCTCAACAATTACATTTTACTCACCTTGGAAAGTTGGATGGATGAGTCAACCTTGAGCCTGGTGAGATTCCATCTGCCAAATTGCAGTCAACCAGCAAAAGTAGCCTGCAGTACTGCACTCTAACCACTATGCTACCGCAGCTCTGTTGTTAAGCAAGAATGCCTACAGGGTACAGACAGATGCTCTCTAATTTGTCATTGTTAAGAGTTATGGTAGCACAGTGGTGAAAATGAAGTATTGCAGGATAACTGTGCTCGCTGCCAGGAGTTTGATCCTGACTGGCTCAAGTTTGGCTCAGCCTTTCATTCTTCCAAGCCTGGTAAAGGGAAGATCCAGATTGTTGGGGGGCAATATGTTGACTTTGTAAAGCCACTTAAATAAGGCTGAAAAACACTATTGAGTTGTATATAAGTCTAAAGCCACTCCGAGTCTCCAGAGAGGGGCGGCATACAAATTGAATAGGAGGGAAGTGTTTTTAATAGGAAAGTGAACACAAGAACAAGGGGACACAATCTGAAGTTAGTTGGGGGAAAGATCGAAAGCAACGTGAGGAAATATTATTTCACTGAAAGAGTAGTAGATCCTTGGAACAAACTTCCAGCAGACGTGGTTGGTAAATCCACAGTAACTGAATGTAAACATGCCTGGGATAAATATATATCCATTGTAAGATATAATACAGGAAATATTATAAGGGCAGACTAGATGGACCATGAGGTCTTTTTCTGCCGTCAGTCTTCTATGTTTCTGTTTCTAAATAATAATAATAATAATAATAATAATAATAATAATAATAATAATAATAATAATAATAGCTATTGTTGGTGCTTTTGTTAATTATAAGAAGGAAAAAAGAGAGCCAGGACAATCCAGCTTGTACAATTCTATGATT
This sequence comes from Erythrolamprus reginae, assembly GCF_031021105.1. Classification (NCBI taxonomy): domain Eukaryota; kingdom Metazoa; phylum Chordata; class Lepidosauria; order Squamata; family Dipsadidae; genus Erythrolamprus; species Erythrolamprus reginae. The sequence continues at coordinate 407,949,821 of NC_091950.1, forward strand.
ATAGCCAATCTCACTAATAGTAATTTTAGCCTTCGTATTGAATTGATTGCCTAGCAATCAATAGATGTCAGGAGAAAGGTACAATAGATGTCAGGAGAAAGGTACACAAAGCTGCACATATTTTTTAAAAAGTTGCAAATGGATGTGTAAAAGAGAAGAGGAGAAATTTAAGTTTGGAAGGGGTGTCAAATCGAATTTAATACAGTCACCCATCCATGCAGTGCTACAGTAGGTGAAGTATATATATTAACTGTAACCAAAAAAAACCCCTTCTATATACAGCTAGCCCTTGATTTACGACTACAACTGAGCCCATAATTTCTGTTGTTAAGCGAGGCATCTGTTAAGTGTCTTTTGCCCCATTTCGCAACCTTTCTTATTACAGTCACAGTTCATAAGTTAGTCACCCAGTTCTTAAGTGAATCTGGTTTCCCCATTGACTTCGCTTGTCAGAAGGTCGCAAAAGGTGATCGCATGACCTCGGGACACAGCAACCGTCATAAGTATGAAACAGTTGCCAAGCATCTCAGTTTTATATCCCATGATCATACAGATGCTGCAAAGTTCGTAATTGTGAAAATCGGACATAGGTTATAGCTTTGAACGGTCACTTTTATAAGTCAAGGACTACAGTGGTACCTCTACTTATGAACTTCGTGACCAGGTTTTTAAGTAGGAAAGTTTGTAAGAAGAAGCAATTTTTCCCATAGGAGTCAACATAAAAGCAAACAATGTGTGTGATTGGGGAAACCACAGGGAGGGTGGAGGCCCTGTTTCCTCCAAGGAGATTCATAGAGAGGCCCCATGGAGGCTTCTCCCCGCCTTGTCCGTGCTTGTTTCCTCCCAAGAGATTCCTAGAGAGACCCCACGGAGGCTTCTCCCCACCTTTTCTGGCTCTATTTCCTCCCAGGAGATTCCTAGAGAGGCCCCACAGAGGCTTCTCCCTGCCTTTTCCGGTTACAGTTTTGGAGGCTCAGGTTTGTAAGTGGAAAATGATTCTTGAGAAGAGGCAAAAAAATCTTGAACACCTGGTTCTTATCTAGAAAGTTCGTAAGTAGAGGCATTCGTAGGTAGAGGTAGCACTGTACTTGTAAATTCCTTTTAAACAAATAAAAAATAAAAATGTGTTGGTGTGTGAGAGCGAGAGGAAAGGTGAAATACTTGCAAAGAAACGCTTGTGCAAAGAGGGTGGAGATTTTTTTTTTTAACTTCTTTTCTACAAAGGGCATTTGATCGGCAATCAAAATGACAGATACTTAGCCGTGGCAAGGTCCTTTGTTCAATTCAGCTCCGATTACAGAGCCTATTAGCTGGAGTTACAACCTATTTAAGAGCAGTGCTTACCAGTAATAGGGGCCAAATGATTTTGGAAAGTTCAGATTTAGCGGGCTCCCTAAAGAAATGAATTCAACACTCAACATATTGATGCCGAACCTGTGCAAAGCCATCTTGGCTGCAGCTCAGGGAGTTGTGTGTGCTTAGCAAAAATAAAATAAATAAAAAAGGAAGTGCGGCTAGCAGAATGAAAGATCAGATAAATGTGAGACTCGAGGGCAGGCTGAGACACGGAGTTCATCACATGGACTCCATCAGACTAAAATGAGGGTCGTGCCGTCTGGGAGCACCAATGTGTGCCGAACGGAAATTTTGTTTTGTTAAAATGGCGCCAGACTTCTCGCTACAGTTCCACGTCAGATTCCTTGCCAGTTTTGCCAACAGGGTTTTGCAGGGTTTTTTTCATTGCTTTAACTTGCTCCGATTAGGTTTCTTTCCAGCCCTAACCAAGTGCTAACAATGTTCCTAGCTCTTAGTGGTTTGCAAGCTCTTTCATTGTTACTCTCTGCAAAGGGTGCTTTCCAAGCCATAAATCTTTGCAGTTTTTCTTCCATTGCTTCATTTAATCAGAATGTTTCCTTCCAGCCCTAACCAGGTGCTAACGATTTTTCCAGCTCTTCACAGCTTGCAAGTTCTTTCATTGTTACTCTCTGTAAAAAATGTTTTCCAAGCCCTAAGTCTTTGCAGGGTTTTTTTCCACCGCTTTATTTAATCAGAATGGGTTTTTTCAGCCCTAACCAGGTGCTAACGATGTTCCCAGCTCTTACCCGCCTGCAAGCTCTTTCATTGTTACTCTCTCTGAATAAGATTTTTTTAATAGCCCTAACTAGGGGATAACATAATGTGCTGAATTTGACCAGATTAAGGATTTAACTAGTCAAATGAATATCTGGTAGGCAGATTTTTTCCCCTGATTTTCCTCCCCAAACTAAGGTGCGTCTTATACTCCGGTGCGTCTTATATTCCATAAAATACGGTATGCAATCTTGAGACATTTCAGGTTTTGAGGAAGAACTCACTGTGTATGAAGCCCAACTCCAGCTAAAGAACTGACAACTGCGATTTAACATTGTTATGTATACAATGGTTATTGTTGATGTTGTTGTTGCTGTTATTATTATTGTTATTGTTGTTGTTGTTGTTGTTGTTGTTGTTATTATTATTATTATTATTATTATTATTATTATTATTATTATTATTATTACGTCAGTACAACACAGCAAACGAGATCACTATGCTGGATTTCATATTTCATCACCAGTCGGGCGCTTCCCAAGCACCTAGGACTATGTGATGTAGCGGCGAATTATGTTTGCCGATCCCAGTAAAGCGGCCTTTTGCAATTGACAGATGGAGATTCTGTCAATTCTGATGGTTTTCAAATGTCCGCTGAGATCCTTTGGTACTGCGCCCAGCGTGCCAAGTACCACTGGGACCCCTTTCATGGGCTTCTGCCAGAGTCGTTGCAGCTCGATTTTTAGATCTTCGTATTTCACTAATTTCTCTAGCTGTTTCTCCTCAATTCTGCTGTCTCCTGGGATTGCGATGTCGATGATCCATACTTTCTTTTTCTCCACGATCACAATGTCTGGTGTGTTATGCTTCAGAATTTGGTCAGTCGGAAGTCGGAAGTCCCACAGTAGTTTTTTATTATTATTATTATTATTATTATTATTATTATTATTGTTATTGTTATTGTTATTGTTATTGTTATTGTTATTGTTATTGTTATTGTTATTGTTATTGTTATTGTTATTGTTATTGTTATTGTTACTTATTCACATCAAATACGGTAGTTTTCACGGAGCAACAGTAATTACCACATACATTGAAAATGTAGAAATAACGTAATAACTACAATGATTCTATTTCAGAAACTTTATGTGATAGAGCAAAACTAAGCTTAGTTTTGCAATTGGCGCATCCAACTCCATAAAACAGACATATCACCTTTGCTGAGGGTTGTTTTTTGTGTGTGTGTTAACCAGTGTTATTATGGTTGGTCGCAGAGATGTTTAGACTGGATTTAACCTGTTTATCCACCTGTTAACTCCTTCCCAAGGACCTGTAATAGGTAGATGTTGTCCTTTGATGGTGTTAATGCTATCATTATGGGATGTAAACCCTTCCAAGTAAAGCTGCCTTTTGCTGATTGTGATTTTGTCAATCAGCACCATATGATAATGGTGTTCAAGTGATGCTCTAGTTGTTTTCGGTTTGCATCCAAGGGGCCTATTATTATTATTGGGGCTATCTTTGCTTTCTTTTATTTATTTATTTTATTACTTAGATTTGTATGCCGCCCCTCTCCGAAGACTCTTTTACCACGGTCATTCTATTTCTATTTGCAGATCTTTGTATTTTGTGACTTCTTTCAGTTCTTTTTCTTCTGTTCTGCTGCCTGCAAGATATCCACTATCTGGACTTTTCTTTTTGTTTGACTTTCTTATCCACATTTGCAGGAGAGGCGGAGTAATGACACAGACACAAGAGCTGGATTTAAAACTGGGTCATTTTTATTGAAATAAATTTGCATAATTTATTTAAATAAATTAGCATAATTAACTATAACCCTAACAAGGACCTGCAGGGTCAAACAATTCCTTCCGGGGCGGAAAATGACATAGAATAAACTTCCGGGGCAACTTATGGGCGTAGCTTCATGCTAATCCAGGTGAGGGACCACTCCCTCACCCGAGACTTTGCCATGCACTTGCATGTGGGAGGTCCCGCCGGCTAACCCCTACAAGGGGAATTTAATGGGTGGGACCCAAAGACAGGTTCCCACCAACTGCTCAGGTCGCCAATACCACAAGCCTTTGGAGAGAACCTGTCAATCATCCCCAAAGATGCCCAACGGAGAACACGCAGTTGCTAAACCACCACCCAGTTTTCCGCCCCTAACCTGCCTACCCAAATGACCAAAGGTAAGCCAATTAACCTAAAACAGGTGCAAGCACCCCCTAACCGCTTATCCGTCTCCACAGTGTGGAATAGGCAAAAAAACGGTCCCGGCTAAGTGCCAGGACCACCAAAAATTCCTATTCGGCCCCATAGGGCGACCCCAAGTGGCACACTGCAAGATAGGGAGGGCGGGCGGTGTCTGCTGTGACGGAGTCTGGGCGAAAAGGCCGAACTCCGAGCCTGCCAGCCCTTTTATAGGGCTGGCAGGCTCCGCCCGGACACGTCACAGATCAGACCACTCTGGTCCGATCTTCGGCCGAGATCTCGCGAAGCCTCGCGAGATCTCGGCCAATTACCCAAGATGGTGGCTGCACCGGTCTCCGTGTCCCCCGGGCCTCCTGCAAAATGCGCCAGGGGATGAAGACCACCGGTGGTATTTTAAAAGTCTGGGGTATTATGTCAGTTTGAATGTTAGAATCTCAGAGCACTTTAGCCTCTTTTACTTAATCCATTTTGTGGTCCTAACACTTCTTTGCAATCAAATCTCCCCCTCTCTTTCTCTCTCTCTCTCTCTCTCTCTGCCTCCCTCTTTCCCTCCCCTTCCCTCGCTTTCTCTCTCTCCATTTTTGCAGTCCTAACACTTTCTTTGCAATCAAATATCTCTTCCTCCCTCCCTCCCTCTCTCCCACGGTCTCCCATTCTCTCTCTCTCTTAAACTGGTACACATACTCTTTAATTTACAACTGCAATTGAGCCCAAAGTTTTTGGGGCTAAGTGAGACATTTGTTAAGTGAATTTTGCTACATTTTACAATCTTTCTCTCCAAAACAACAACAACAAAAAAGGAAGATTGCGACTGTAAACACGTTAAGTGCTTTTGTAATTAAGAGGGTTTTTTTTAACCTAATGTATATTCCTATTGCAATAATTTATAGTAAACTACTGACAACGGCAGACATGTTGGTTAATTTATCTCATATTTCCAGTTCATAAATTCAATTCGAATCATTGCAATTGTTAAACCTGGTTGTTAAGTGGATCTTGCTTTTCCCATTGACTTTGCTTATCAAAACGGTGGAAAAAAAATGACCACATAACCCTGGGACTACAATGGTCATAAATGCTACTCAATTCCCAAGCAGCTGAATTTTGATCATATGACCACGAGGATGTTGCAATGATCGTAAGTGTGAAAAATTGGGATAAATCACTTATTTTCAGTGCTGCTATACCTTCAACAATCATTAAATGAATTGTTGTAAGTTGAGGATACCTTTATGCCAGTGATGGTGAACCTATGGCATTGGTGCCACAGGTGGCATGCAAACCCATATCTGCTAGCATGCAAGCCGTTGCCCTAGCTCAGCTCCAACGTGCATGTGTGTGCCAGCCTGCTGATTTTTGGCTTGCACAGAGGCTCTGGGAGGGAGTTTTTGGCTTCCAGAGAGCCTCCTGGGGGATGGGGGAGGGCGTTTTTACTCTCCTCTGGCTCCAGAGAAGCCTTTGGAATCTGGGGAGAGTGAAACACAAGCCTACTGGGCCGACCAGAAGTTGGGAAAATTCCAGCCTTCAGAGCAGTGTTTCCCAACCTTGGCAACTTGAAGATATTTGGACTTCAACTCCCAGAATTCCCCAGCCAGCGAATGCTGGCTGGGGAATTCTGGAAGTTGAAGTCCAGATATCTTCAAGTTGCCAAGGTTGGGAAACACTGCTTCAGAGGACCTCCAGGGAGCTGGGGGGACAGTTTTTGCATCTCCCAGGCATTGAATTACAGGTGTGGGTACTTGAACATGTGCAATAGCGTTCACATACTCTTTTGGCACCTGGGGAATAAATAATAATTAATTAAGAATAATTTATTAGATTTGTATGCTGCCCCTCTCCAAAGACTCAGAGCGGCTCACAACAGCAATACAAAATACAAATCCAATGATTAAAAAAGCAAAACCGTTAAAAACCCTTGATTTAAAAATAGTCATACAACCAAAACAAACCATACATAAAATGGAGCGGCCCAGGGGAATCAATTTCCCCATGCCTGGTGGCAAAGGTGGGTTTTTAGGAGTTTGCAAAAGGCAAGGAGGGTGGGGGCAGTCCTAATTTCCAGGGGGAGTTGATTCCAGTGGGTCAGGGCCGCCACAGAGAAGGCTCTTCCCCTGGGTCCCGTCAGACAGCATTGTTTTGTTGACGGGACCCAGAGAAGGCCAACTCTGTGGGACCTAATCCGTCGCTGGGATTCGTGTGGCAACAGTCGGTCCTGAAGCTATTCTGGTCCGATGCCATGAAGGGCTTTATAAGTCATAACCAACACTTTGAAATGTGACCGGAAACTGATCGTCAACCAAAGGGTCCATCTTATCAAAGGGGACTTTAAGCAGCTTACAGACTGAATCGTTTTTTTGATGAAACATACTTTATCCTTCATCCTTTGAAATGTCACTCTGTTTCATGCATTTATGCTGCAACAGAGAAATAGGGGCCAACCAAAAAATTCTCAATCCACCCTTTACTGCAGTGGATCTCAACAGTTCCTCATGTTGAGGTGACCCCCAACTATAAGTCTAGCATCAATTGTCCCAACAGAGTTTTAAGCTGATTGGCAGGAAGGTCAGAGGGACACCCCCATTGCAAACGCCTGATTGATCAGATTGTAAAAATATGTTCCAAGGCACCAGAATAAAAGCTGTTCCTAACACCATGGGAAATTTGTCTTTTCCCATGGTCTTAGGTGACCCCTGGGAAATGGTCATTTAATCCCCTAAGGGGTCCCAAATCCCAGGTTGAGAAACACTGCTTTACTGCCATTCGCTTCATGAGAGAATTTGTCCAGTGAAATAATTTAGATAAGAGTCCAGAATTCCTCTAGCAAGGGTACGCTTGGGTGAAATTAAAACAAAAAATAAATTTGAGTTGACTTTCTGTATTTAAATAAATGCAATTAATGTGATTACTCCCCTCATATATTTAATTTAAGTGTGTTTAATTATATGAAATATGAAGTAGTTATATTTTAATGAACTATTAGTTAATAGTTCATTAAATGAACTATAGTTAATCATTTCCTTTTCTATCCCGCTAGTAGAAACATAGAAGACTGACGGCAGAAAAAGACCTCATGGTCCATCTAGTCTGCCCTTATACTATTTCCTGTATTTTATCTTACAATGGATTTATGTTTATCCCAGGCATGTTTAAATTCAGTTACTGTGGATTTACCAACCACGTCTGCTGGAAGTTTGTTCCAAGGATCTACTACTCTTTCAGTGAAATAATATTTTCTCACGTTGCTTTTGATATTTCCCCCAACTAACTTCAGATTGTGTCCCCTTGTTCTTGTCTTCACTTTCCTATTGAAAACACTTCCCTCCTGTTGTGATTCAGTCTGAGGCTCCTCAGGGAACGGCTGGAACTCTGCCAGCTCCATGCTCAGAAGGGGAGGACGAGGAACAGGAGGAGGAGGACCAGGCAGACGGGGAAGAGGAATGTCAGGATGAGGAGGAGGGGGAACAGCCTGAGACCCCCGGGGGGGAGCTCTCCCCAGCGAGTAGCCTGGAGTCATTAGATGAGAATGCACAAGCCATCATAGATATGAGGCAGAGAAGGGCAGCACAAAGAAGGGGACAATTAGCCAGGTATTTTCATCCCTAATAGGCAACAGCTGGGTTTGGGTGTGGTTCTCCTCAGAAAGGTTGAAAAGGCAGGCCCGCCCTTCCTGTATTGTGGAGAGTTATCTTTTGGGAGTCCTGTGACCTTGCTTCGATCCTTGGCGTCTCTGATTCTGGCTTGTGGCCTCGAAGGCTGAAAACTTGGGGGAGGCGTTGGTTTTATTATCTACAGTGGTGTGTATGCCAGCAAGAAGCCTGTTGTATTGTCTGGCCGTCGTGACTCTTCTGTGAAGCTTCATAGCATCCCAGTTTGTAAGAACAGTTTTTGTTATCTGTGTTTGTTTTCAAAGATATAAAATGACTTTGCTTTTTATCAGCGTGCTGACTACTCTTTTTAGTTGGTGTTGACGTCTGGGGGAACCCAGACAGAACACCTCCTGAACCTTATTTAACCCTTTAACATATTTAAATGTTTCGATCATGTCCCCCCTTTCCCTTCTGTCCTCCAGACTATACAGATTGAGTTCATGAAGTCTTTCCTGATACGTTTTATGCTTATGACCTTCCACCATTCTTGTAGCCCGTCTTTGGACCCGTTCAGTTTTGTCAATATCTTTTTGTAGGTGAGGTCTCCAGAACTGAACACAGTAATTACAATTTGGTTACAACTCTTTTGAGGGGGTTGGGGAAGGAGGCACCCCCGGGGTGGCATTGTCCAAAGACTGCATTCAAGATCACGAAACTGACAGGACTTAACGTTGCCTCCTAAATGTTGATATAGTTAGTTAACAATACCTAATTGAAATGATAGAAGGTAGCATATGGTAGATTAAAAAGACTGAGGAACGTATCCCAACAGATAATATGATTATAAAGAAACTCATGGATTGCGCTAAAATGTCCAGGGTCATTTTTGAACTACAAAATAAGCAGGAGAAAGACTTTTACACAATTTGGGAAAATCTTTATAAATGGCTTGAAACCAGAAGAAATAATTAATAAACAAGTAAATAATATATGGATTTAATTGATATCTATAAATAAGACAATAAAAATGTAAACAATTGATATATGGATTAGATAAAGCAATAAGGAAATATATAGAGCTTGCTTCTTGATTCACAAGGAATGCAAACAAAATGGAAATGACGTACTATACCCTGTTTCCCCGATAGTAAGACACCCCCGATTGTAAGACGTATCGGGGGTTTCAGGGGGGTCGGCTAATATAAGCCGTACCCCCAAAGTAAGACATATGTCTTACTTTCGGGGAAACACGGGGGTATTGCCGGGGGGGAGCCTGATGATGTCGCTTCCAAGCTCCCCGCGTGCCCCTCGCCTTCGCCTCGCCGCAGCGCCACCGCCTCTTCCCCGGCTTGGCAAAGCGAAGGACGGCGCTGGTCCGAAGCGAGCCGAGCGGGCGGCGGCTTGCAGCGAAGGCGCTCGTCCCAGCAACCGAGTCCTGCCGAGGCTCGGCTGCAAGCGGCCAGCGAGGCCGACCAGCTCCGAGGCGAGCGGCCGGAGCTGCGCCCTCCTTCACCCACCTCCTTTCCGGCAGGCAGGTGGGGCTGCCCAACTGCGCAGAGCGGCTCCTCCCCTCCAGACACACGCTTCCCCGACACGCGTCTGTGGCTCCACGCGTGCACGCCGCTTGGAGCCCTGAGGTTGAACTTGGAAAAGGGCTCACGAGGCTCCTGTCCCGTGGCTGCCCTTCTGGACTCTGGGGAGATGCCTTCGGGAACGCGACCCTTTCAATTTTTTTCCAATGTAAGACATACCCCGAAAGTAAGACATAGTGGGGCTTTTGGGGGTAAAAAGAAAGTAAGACACTGTCTTACTTTCGGGGAAACACGGTAGTAACCATTTTCCTTTCTTTTTCTAGTTTCTTTTTCTCATTTCTTTTTTTCTCTATTTTTGTCTCTCTGTCCATCGTTCTCGTTTCCCTTTCTCTTCTTTCGCTAGGTTTTTCCTTTTTTCCCCTTCTCCCTACCCTTTCTTTTCTTTCTCTTAATTACATGTTTGTAATAGTCATTTATTATTCTTTTTGAATTGTATTGTTTTTCTATTTGTAATAAAAACTTTTAAAAAAAGAAAAATGAAATGATAGAAGGTAGCATACGGTAGATTAAAAAGACTGAGGAAGGTACAGAGGGTGGACAAAAAAATGGAAACAATCATAATGTTTGAACATGTTCAAATCAATCAAAACTTGACATATTTTAAAGTTTTTTGGGGAAAAAAATCTGTTATTTGATATGTTTTTTTAAACTACCTTTGTTTTTTACAGAAATTTAAGGAAATTGGTTATAACCTTCTAGAAATGACAGACCTCTCAGACTTTCAAAGAGGCCAAATTGTTGGTGCTCGAATGGTAGGCGCTAGAAAGGGCCTGAATGTTTGGCATTTCAAGAGGCAATGTCTCAAAAGTAATGACTGCTTTTCAAAGAGAAGGGAAAACGTCCTCAGCCAAGCACAGGTCTGGTCGAAAGTCAAAGTTGTCTGAGAGAGACCGTCAGACTTTAAAGCAAATTGTTAGAGCAGATTGCAAGACCGCAGCTCCTAAAATCACTGCAGAGCTCAATAGACACGTAAAGAACACAGTTTCCACAAAAACTGTTTGAAGGGAGCTTCACAAATCTGGATTCCACCCTCTGTATATGCATAATGGATGACGGGTGGGGATGGTGAATAGTGATGGGCGAACCCAATGGTGTTCGGGTTCGGCAAGTTCGGCCGAACCCGAACCGAACCCGAACTCGAACCCGAACGGGGAATCCCTCCCACGAAGAGATTCCAGGGGCGGAGCTTTGACGTCACCGGCAGGTTGCTAAGGATGACAAGTTGATCACTTCCTGTCTACCAAACTCCCCTCTTCCCTGTCACTCACGTTTCCTTGGTCAGAGGAGGCTTTGTCAGCAGATTCCATCGGGAGCAAAACAGGCCTGTGGCATGTGGATGTTTCCCCCACATCCACTTGCACATTCCTTGGGGCAGGAGTTGGGTCAAAGCTAACCACAACAATGCTCCCTACTTTCTTACTAAGCATTTCATTAGCCATCACGGAAAGGCTTCCTTTTCTGTCCACACTTCAATGCAGAATATGTTCTAGTTTTCATTATTTTCTTGCATTCATGGCTTCCTTTGCTATACTAAAACATAAGGGCCAGATGCATATTTTTTATATCAAGAATACACTTTTTTTTTGTTTAGGACCATAAGTAAAATGCTAGAGCAGGGGTCCCCAAACTTTTTACACAGGGGGCCAGTTCACTGTCTCTCGGACTGTTGGAGGGCCGGACTATAAAAAAATACTATGAACAAATTCCTATGCACACTGCGTATACCTTGTTTTAAAGTAAAAAACAAAATGGGAATGTACTATTTAGAGGGGGGAGAAGGTCTGGAATTCATATATGAAATTCATAATGGTTAATAAGTTAGAAATATAATTGATGTTGCACTTTTTGAAGGAACATTAGGAGGGAATTTAATTTAAAAAATGAATGTAACTGGATGACAAAATTAGAAAGGAAAACTTTTGCAACTTTTTTGATGATTAATATTTGTTACTAACAAAATATTGTATTTTATTCATGGAGAATTAGATGGTACACTGTGTTGTTTGAATGTATGTTGAGAGAAAAAAATTAAAAAATTATCCCCCCCCCAAAAAAACCCCAGTCCTTCCTTCCTCTGTCCCTCCATTCATTTCATTCTTCCTTCCTTCCTTCCTTTCTTCCTTGTTCCCTCCATTTCTCCTTCCTTCCTTCCCTCCTTCCTTCCTCTCCACTTCTCCTTCCCCCCTCTCTTTCCCTTTTCTTTCTTTCTCTCTCTCTTTTCCCTGTGCTCTTGTCACTCACTGGCGGGCCGGATAAATGGCCTCGGTGAGCTGCATGTGGCCCGCGGGCCGTAGTTTGGGGACCACTGTGCTAGAGGTTCAAGTGTTGTTGTTGTTGTTGTTGTTGTTGTTGTTGTTGTTATAAAATATGAGGTTTAGGGTGCTCAAGATGGTAGCAAATGTTCCAGGAGCTGCTGCCTTTCCCCTGAGATGAGGATTCTTGGATTTTACTCTAGCTAGTAAAATCCCAACCAGGAAATTTATTAGCTGCACAAAAGCAGAGAGGGTGGGAGATAGGAGAGGAAGGGAGAGAGAAGAGAAGAGATGAATGAATGAAGACAAATGTAGGAGAGATGTGGCAAGGAGGTAGGAAAATTCAGACCAGAGTCTCTGGTGAGCACATGTTAAAAGTGAGGCCTGGGGGAACCGTTTTCTGCAGAAGGTGGTGTAAATCAATGAGGAGGAAATTAATAGGGCAATTGTGCAAATGGAAGAGGCTCATTTAAGGCACCTTCAATACATCATGGATGATTTAAGGAGAGCCACGTACATAGGGCACACCTTACAATTCATCGCAGGAGGAAGTTTGCTGACACTTCAGAAAATGGGGCAAAGGAGAAATGCCCGAGACGTGTGTGGCTTGCTTTTCTTAAAAAAAAAAAAATAAGGGAGGAGGGGAAGGAGAAAATTAAGCCAATTAGAAAACATTGAACATGTGAATATGAATTAAAGGGTTGCTTTCTTAAGTTCAGGACCATCCGTTCATTATTCATTAATACTCAGCTGAAGGTCTTCTGGGAAGGAAGGGAGGGAGGGAGGGAAGGAGGGAGGGAAAAAAAGAATAAAGAAAATGAGAAAGAAAGTAGGAAAGAAAGAAAAGAAAGGGGAAAAGAAAAAAATGAAAGTAAAAAAGAAGAAAGGAAGGAAGGAAAAGAAGGAAGGGAGGAAAAAAGAAAGAAGAAAGAAAATGAGAAAGAAAGGGGGAAAGAAAGAAAAGAAAGAAAGGGAAGAAGAAAAATGAAAATGAGAAGGGAGGGAGGGAGGAAGGGAGGAAAAAAGAAAGAATAAAGAAAATGAGAAAGAAAGTAGGAAAGAAAGAAAAGAAAGCAAGGGAAAAGAAAAATGAAAGAAAAAAGAAGAAAGGAAGGAAGGAAAAGAAGGAAGGGAGGAAAAAAGAAAGAAGAAAGAAAATGAGAAAGAAAGGAGGAAAGAAAAGAAAGAAAGGGAAGAAGAAAAATGAAAATGAGAAGGGAGGGAGGGAGGAAAAAAGAAAGAATAAAGAAAATGAGAAAGAAAGTAGAAAAGAAAGAAAAGAAAGCAAGGGAAAAGAAAAATGAAAGAAAAAAGAAGAAAGGAAGGAAGGAAAAGAAGGAAGGGAGGAAAAAAGAAAGAAGAAAGAAAATGAGAAAGAAAGGAGGAAAGAAAAGAAAGAAAGGGAAGAAGAAAAATGAAAATGAGAAGGGAGGGAGGGAGGGAGGAAAAAAGAAAGAATAAAGAAAATGAGAAAGAAAGTAGGAAAGAAAGAAAAGAAAGCAAGGGAAAAGAAAAATGAAAAAAAGAAGAAAGGAAGGAAGGAAAAGAAGGAAGGAAGGAAAAAAGAAAGAAGAAAGAAAATGAGAAAGAAAGGAGGAAAGAAAAAAGAAAGAAAGGGAAGAAGAAAAATGAAAATGAGAAGGGAGGGAGGGAGGAAGGAAGGAAAAGAAGGAAGGAAGGAAAAAAGAAAGAAGAAAGAAAATGAGAAAGAAAGGAAGAAAGAAAGAAAAGAAAGAAAGGGAAGAAGAAAAATGAAAATAAGAAGGGAGGGAGGGAGAGAGGGAGGGAGGAAGGGAGGAAGGAAGGAAGGAAGGAAGCCCTGTGAAAGTAGCCACTGTTTTTATATCTTATTCTAAGCTTCATCAATTGGGATGGAGATGGAAAATACTGGATGGTGTTGGTGGTGTTTTTCTGTTGAAGTTATCTTTGAATGTGGTGGGTCCAATTACTGTTATTTTCTCTGACATCACTTCCTTCATTCTGGAACCTCCCTTGAAGTTCACATTTCCCAATTTGGGGTTGGGAGGGCGAAATACCACATGGGAAGAATTTCCTCACTGTGATTTCCCATTAAATATACTGTGATGTAATGGAACTGGAGGATATCAGAGAGGCTGTAGAATATTAAAGGCATTGCTACATAATGAAAGACAGGATATTCACATACTGTACATTCTTCGACTTATTTGTAGCTAAGTCTGCCCATTAGAAATACAGTGGTACCTCTACTTAAGAACTTAATTCACTCCGTGACCAGGTTCTTAAGTAGAAATGTTCTTAAGTAGAAGCAATTTTTCCCATAGGAATCAATGTAAATGCAAATAACACGTGCAAACCCGTTAGGAAAGAAATAAAAGCTTGGAATTTGGGTGGGAGGAGGAGGAGGAGGAAGAGGATAATAATAATAATAATAATAATAATAATAATAATAATTATTATTATTATTATTATTATTATTATTATTATTATTATTATTATTATTACTATTATTATTATTATTATTATTACTATTAATAATAATAATAATAATAATAATAATAATAATAATAATAATAATAGTAATAATAATAATAGTAGTAATAATAATAATTAGTAATAATTAATAATAATAATTAGATTTGTATGCCACCCCTCTCTGTGAACTCACAGCGGCTCACAACAAATAATACAAAATAACAAATCTAATATTAAAAAACATCTAAAAAACCCCACATTTCAACCATACAACACAATCATTCCATGCATTAACTATATATATACCTGGGGGTATCTTAGTTCCCCCATGCCTGGCAATGTAGGTGGGTCTTTAGCAGCATATGAAAGGCAAGGAGGGTGGGGCGGTTCTAATCTATTGGGGGGAGCGGGTTGCAGAGGGTCGGGGCCGCCACAGAGAAGGCTCTTCCCCTGGGCCCCGCCAAATGACATTGTTTAGTCGACGGGACCCGGAGGAGGCCAACTCTGTGGGACCTAATCGGTCACTGGGATTAGTGCCGCAGAGACGGTTCCAGAGGTATTCTGGTCCAATGCCATGTAGGGCTTTATTGGTCATTACCAACACTTTGAATTGTGTCCATATCTGTTGGCATGCGAGCCGTTGTCCTAGCTCAGCTCCAATGGGCATGTGTGTGATTTTTGCTCATTAGTGGCTCGCATAGAGGGTGTTTTTGGCTTCCAGAAAGTAGTATCCAGAGGGATGAGGGAGGTCATTTTTACCCTCCTCCGGCTCCAGGGAAGACTTTGGAGCTTAGGGGGAGCAAAACCCAAGCTTACTCGGCCCACCAGAAGTTGGGAAACAGGGCATTTCCAGCCTCCAGAGCGCCCCCAGGGGGTGGCGGAAGCTATTTTCGCTCTCCCCAGGCATTGAATTATGGATGTGGGCACTCGCGCATGTACAATAGCACACGTGCACGCTTTTTCAGCACCCAAGGAAATAAAGGTTCACCATCACTGTCCTAGGATATTTCATTTTTCTAGGAGAGGGATGGGTGCTAACTTCCTACAATACGATGAATGTTTGCAGTTTAGATTAGATTAGATTTATTGGATTTATATGCCGCCCCTCTCCGTAGACTCGGGATGGCTCACAACAATGGTAAACAATACACAGTAACAAATCTAATATTTAGCAATCTAAATTACAGTTTTAGGTTAAAAAATCCAAAAGAAACCCCAATATATATAAAACAAGCACACAGTCGAATCATACACAGAAACTACATGGGCAAGGGGGAGATGTCTCAGTTCCCCCATGCCTGACGGCAGAGGTGGGTTTTAAGGAGTTTTCAAAAGGCAAGGAGGGTGGGGGCAATCCTAATCTCTGGGGGGAGCTGGTTCCAGAGGGTCGGAGCCACCACAGAGAAGGCTCTTCCCCTGCAGGAACTGACCATGGCTAGTCTAGTGAAGAGAAGGACTTAGCAACAGGAATATTAGGTTCAGTTGCGGTCGTAAATTGAGGACTGGTATGTGTCTGGCAGCTTCAACAAACGGACCCCAAATTTGGTGATTTAGCAAGAAACGGAGTTCTTCAGGAGCTTGGCCCTGCTTTTGATCTGTTCTCTTCTGAGAAAGCAACAAGAATATTTGCATGCAAGCTCCCAATCAAATGTTAACTAAGAATTACTTAATTGCCTTTAATGGTTTAATTTTATTTGTCACTAATCTGATTAGCAAAGAAGAACTAGTGGGTGGGTGGCTGCAGGCAAATTCTCCTTTTTAAAAAACTCCGGTATTATAGAAACTGCAGGGGATTTGCTGAAGGCGACGTGGAAAAAGCAGAGTTCCCCACACACCCCTCCCTTTTCTTCCAATACTGGGTTTTTTTCCCTTCCCCTGCTCAATTTTGCGATGCTATCCATTTTTTTTCCTCTCCGAGAATTTTCCTTAAATACTTGGCTTTAATAACATGCATTAATTTCTGTCTCAGATAAGGCGAGCCATGCTGCTTCTTGCCGAGTAATTTAATAGGGCCTCAGATCTAATTTAATAGATCCTTTACGTCTCTGTCAGGGACAGTTAGTGCTGATTGGTATAACATCTTATAGAAGTCGGTAAATACATTAATCTCTTGGGAACTTGGGACAACAATTCTGTTAGCTGCAGGAGAGAACTACAAGGACAGCTAAACTGAACGGACAAAAGAATAAATGATGAGGTCACTGGTTTGGAAAACAACCTGCTGCACAAATCCCAGCGACCAGTTAGGTCCCACAGAGTGGGGCTTCTCCGGGTCCCGTCAACTAAACAATGCTGCTTGGCGGGACCCAGGGGAAGAGCCTTCTCTGTGGTGGCCCCGGCCCTCTGGAACCAACTCCCCCCAGAAATTAGAAGTGCCCCCACCCTCCTTGCCTTTCATAAGCTACTTAAAACCCACCTCTGCCACCAGGCATGGGGGAATTGAGATACCCTTTCCCCCTAGGCCTTTACAATTTTATGCATGGTATGTCTGTATGTATGTTTGGTTTTTATATTAATGGGTTTTTAATCATTTTTAGTATTGGATTATTATTGTACGCTGTTTTATTATTGCTGTTAGCTGCCCCGAGTCTCCGGATAGAGGCGGCATACAAATCCAATCAATCAATCAATCAATCAATCAATCAATCAATCAATCAATAAACAAACAAACAAACAAACAAACAAACAAACCTGTTTTCAGTGTGTCTCTCTCTCTCTCTCCCTCCCTCCTCCCCCCCTCTCTCTTTCTCTCTCTCTTAATTTTGTATTAATTTTAGTTGTATTATCAATATCCTACCCTTTCCCCCAAAGAACATTCAAGGCTCGTAGCAATAAAATATGAGTTAAAATCTTTTTCTAAAACTAACTCAAACTGAAAAAGAAAGACAGTAGATGATCCTGAACAATCCTAAAGGTGAAAATTAACTGTGAGAGGCATCTTGGAGTCCTAGTGGACAACCATTTAAATATGAGCCAGCCGTGTGCAGCAGCTGCTAAAAAGGCCAACACAATTCTAGGCTGAATTAACAGTGGGATAGAATCAAGAACACATGAAGTGTTAATACCACTTTATAAGGCCTTGGTAAGGCCACACTCATTCAGTTTTGGTCGCCATGATGCAAAGAGGATGTTGAGACTCTAGAAAGAGTGCAGAGAAGAGCAACAAAGAAGATTAGAGCACTGGAGGCTAAAGCATATGAAAAATGGTTGTAGGAACTGGGCATGGCTATTTTAATGAAAAGGACCAGGGGAGACATGATAGCAGTGTTCCAATATCGCAGGAGCTGCCATAAAGAAGAGGGAGTCAACCTATTCTCCAAAGCACCTGAGGGTAGAACAAGAAGCAGTGGGTGGAAACTAATCAAGGAGAAAAGCAACTTAGGACTAAGAAAAAATTTCCTCACAGTTAGAACAATTAACCAGTGGAACAGCTTGCCTCCAGAAGTTGTGAATGCTCCAAACACTGGAAGTTTTAAATAGATGTTGGATAGCCATCTGTCTGAAGTAGCTTAGGATTGGACTAGAATATTTCCAAGGTCTCTTCAGACTCTGATTATTATTATTATTATTATTATTATTATTATTATTATTATTATTAATTATTATCATCATTATTATTATTAATAGTAATAATAATAATTTGCAACTTTTGAAGGGATTCCAAACAATATAATAAACAGAGTTGGAAAGGTCTTTGTGGAACTCTCTTTTTAAAAGCCTCCAGGGAGGGAGCTCCTACAACTTTTGGAGACAATTGTCCACTGGTTAATTGGTTTCACCATTGGAAAATTTCTCCTTGGTTCTGTTGTGGTTGGCTCTGGCCCAGCTCCTGCCCCAAGGAATATGGAGGTGGATGCAGGGGAAACATCAACATGTTATTGGTCTGTTTTGTTGCCGACAGAGGCAGGTAGTGCAGTTTCCTTGGATGAAGAAGAAGGTGGGGGTGACTTGGAAGAGGGGGGCTTGGCACACAGCCCAGGAAGCCAATCTCCATTATCTTTGGTCGATTCAGATGAGGAAGTATTAGACCCACACATGCACAGAATTATGCATAGAAGAGACCAATTGCAGAAATATTACAGGAGATAAGAGAGGCCACCTGTGTTTGGATGGGGCTCCAGTAATAAATAGCAGTGTATTGGTTTGGCTGTTGTGGAAGATTATCTGATTGTTGATTCTTCAGGACCGTGCCTTGCTGTTTCCGGACGTTGTTGATTTTTCACAACTTTGAAACGGAAGCAGAGCAAAGTGTGTGTGTGTTTCACTTCGTGGAAGAAGGAGGGCTGTGACGGTTCTTCACAGCTGCTAGCTAAGTACTTAAAGACTGATTAAGGGGATTTTGCAGACTACCAGGTTGTTTTGGGAGGAGTGCTCTTTGCAATACAAAAAGGGTGCTTTGTTTCTTTTGAATTTTTGTGATAAAGAACATTGTTTTTGAACTTTCAAGCATGTGTGTCTGAAATTTGTACCCTTGAACTTTCAGGAGACTCTTACCATAGAGCCAGGCAGAACAGGTTCTAGGTTGGATCTCGCTTCACTAGTTGACATCCATCGTTTCTTCCCTTCCCTTCTGATGATTTGGAGCTGCTCTTATCTGTGGCAGCCCCATAGATATTGGAACACTGCTATCATGTCACCCCTAGTCCTTCCTATCATTAACACTACTAGACATACTCTTCCAGTCTGTATCTCACAGCAACTTATTTGTATCTCTTAATTGTAATTATAACTTATATATTGTATATTTTTGCTTTATTGTTTCCCCTGCTTTCACTGTTACTTTTGTATAACTATTAGAGGGCTGGCACCATCTAAAAATACAAACATCCATAAATAAATTAACATGGTATTCATATTATATCATTAAAACATTATTGTTTTTTGTGCATTTCTTGCATTATTGAGGTCTCCCAAACCCCACCCTCATTTTAGCATGTTCCTATTTGGGGGAGGGGGCAGTTTACATCCCTCAGTCATATTCTATCTATCTATCTATCTATCTATCTATCTATCTATCTATCTATCTATCTATCTATCTATCTATCTATCTATCCATCCATCCATCCATCCATCCATCCATCCACCCACCCACCCACCCACCCACCCACCCACCCACCTACCTACCTATCTACTGTATCTATCAGCCAAATGCCACTCACTCATCCCGAAATACAGTGGTACCTCTATTATGAACTTAATTCGTTCCATGAACAGGTTTTTAAGCAGAAAAGTTTGTAAGAAGAAGCATTTTTTCCTATAGGAATCAATGTAAAAGCAAATAATGCAAGTGATTGGGGAAACCACAGGGAGGGTGGAGGCCCTGTTTCCTCCCAGGAGATTCCTAGAGAGGCCCCATGGAGGCTTCTCCCTGCTTTTTCTGTTTACAGTTTTGGAGGCTCGGGTTTGTAAGTGGAAAATGGTTCTTGAGAAGAGGCAAAAAAGTCTTGAACACCCGATTCTTATCTAGAAAATTTCGTAAGTAGAGGCGTTTGTAGGTAGAAGTACCACTGTATCCAGAACTGTAAAGTCTACACACTTGAAACTTGGCATGTAGATTCCTCTTGGTTTCTAGTGCTAGCTAAGAAATGATTTTTTGAAATGACCATCAGATCATTAGCATTTTTTATACCATATTATATCAATTAACACGCTCTGATGCTAAGGAGTTAGACAGTCTACTCCTGCTCCCCATTGTAACTACTCATTAATTTCCCAGCTTTAACTGCCAATTTATCAAGCCCGATCACATAGATTTGTAGTGAAGCAGGGGTATCCAGCTAATAGTACCCTATATATTTCTTTCAGCATGTAATAATAATTAGAGTTGTCTTTGTGGGTGGATGCCTTTCCATCATCTTCCTTTGAAAAGATCCTTTGTATATGAAAACCCTGTAACCTTCAATTGCATATTTATTTTGGCTGCAGTCACACCTGAACTTTACCATATGAGAATATTAAACTTCTCTAAATGAACATACTTTGAGAGAGAGAGAGAGAGAGAGAGAGAGAGAGACGGTCTCCGTCACAAGTTGGCAAATTGCATCCCAGAGAATAGTGCAATAATATTATTATTTCCTTTTCTTGCCTTCCTTCTGTGATGGTTTAACAGACTTTCCCTTCATTTTTATACTCTCCACAACATTTTATATATATAAATAATAATAATAATAATAATAATAATAATAAGAAGAAGAAGAAGAAGAAGAAGAAGAAGAAGAAGAAGAAGAAGAAGAAGAAAAAGAAAGTATGGATCATCAACATTGCAATCCCAGGAGACAGCAGAATTGAGGAGAAGCAGCTAGAGAAATTAGTGAAATACGAAGATCTAAAAATCGAGCTGCAACGACTCTGGCATAAGCCAGTGAAAGTGGTCCCAGTGGTACTTGGCACACTGGGCGCAGTGCCAAAGGATCTCAGCGGACATTTGAAAACCATCCGACTTGACAAAATCTCCATCTGTCAATTGCAAAAGGCTGCTTTACTGGGATCGGCAAACATAATTCGCCGCTACATCACGCAGTCCTAGGTGCTTGAGAAGCACCCGACTGGTGATGAGATACGAAATCCAGCATAGTGATCTCATTTGCTGTGTTGTACTGACATAATAATAATAATAATAATAATAATAATAATAATAATAATAAACAAGGCTAAATATGTCTTCCTGAGAATTGTCTGAGCATAAAGCAGTGTGGAGATAGCCCAGCTTTGGCTCGCCTTCATTTTGGTCAATGAAAAACTCTAATCTCAAGAAGAAAACCAGGGTGGGATGAAACCTAATCCAGAGACATGGGGATCATGTTATTTTGGATGCAAAGCAGGGGCTTATCTTTCTTACTGTTGCAGCAGCAGAGAAAATCAATTTTGACACGGAGCTGCCACTTTACAAGCAAATAACTATACTTTCCAATAACCTAATCTGCACAGAGCCTCCTGAACATTCCCCGAAGAACCAGTAGTTAAAACCTCCATTAAATCAAAGGCTTTAATATGGGAAGGGGAAGAAGATGCTGTTTGACTTGGGAATGTAATGGACGCAGTGGGGAAATAAATTCGTTGTTTTATGTGTACAGTTACGGAATCGGAGAACGTTGCCTCTATTTCAAAGGGAATTCTCTCAGCGCGGAACTTATTCCTAAACAGATGTGATTTTTGCTTATTCAAAAACATTTAGGTAACAATTACTGCATAATAAATTATAATTGCTCCCTTTTTTGTGCAAGGGGGGTTTTTCGGAGACGCAGCGACTTTGCAAACAAACTGGGAGGGAATGCAGGGATTGAAAAGCAGAAGTAATGTTTAATAGGAAGGAGGAAAGCTTTGATGCAGAATCTTTAAGAAATACTTTGAACCAATAGAGAAGTATTTGGTAATAATAATAATAATAATAATAATAATAATAATAATAATAATAATATCTTCGGGACCGCCTTCTGCCGCACGAATCCCAGTGACCGGTTAGGTCCCACAGAGTCGGCCTTCTTCGGGTCCCGTCAACTAAATAATGTCGTCTGGCGGGACCCAGGGGAAGGGCCTTCTCTGTGGTGGCTCCGACCCTCTGGAACCAGCTCCCCCCTGAGATTAGGATTGCCCCCACCATCCTTGCCTTTCGTAAACTCCTTAAAACCCACCTCTGTCGTCAGGCATGGGGGAACTAAAAAACATCTCCCCCTTGCCCATGTTGTTTTGCTGTTTGATTGATTGTGTGCCTGTTTTTTTATATATATTGGGATTGTTTTATGAATTTCTTAACTTAAAATTGTAATTGGATTGGTGGGCATTGGATTTGTCACTATGTACTGTTTTTTACTATTGTTGTGAGCCGCCCGGAGTCTGCGGAGAGGGGCGGCATATAAATCCAATAAATCTAATCTAAATCTAAAATAATAATAATAATAATAATAATAATAATAATAATAATAATAATAGTAAAAATAATAAAAATAATAAAAATAATAATAATTGTTCTGCAGGCGTGTTTCAACCGCCCATAATTACAGGGTAATTAGTCCAGGAAGACACACATCGCAGGATAAAAGGAAAACCCAAAAGTTTTTATAAACAGAAAAACAGAAACAGCTCCCTTTTTAAATGTCAAAGGGATTTTCTGGTACACACAAGGCACAGGTTAAATGCAGTCCAATTGCTCACCCAATAACTGGGAAATTGAGTCCAATTCTAAAGTCCAGAGAGTCCACACACAATCTTGAACAGAACAAAAACCACGATCTTGACGAAACAATGAATCAGATAAACTGCCATGAGGCTAAAACACCAGGTTGCACTTTGTAGCACTAATTACAGCAGCCCCACCCAACCACAGGTGGCCTCATTTTCTCTTGTAATAATCCTTCAGTTGTTGTCTCCTATGCATCACTCTACGCATGCGTGGATGTGTCATTAATTCTTGTTCAGAATCCAGGGATGATACAGATGATTGATCTGCTCCTGGGCTGTCTGCCAAACTCCCCTCTTCCCTGTCACTCATGCTTCCTTGGTCAGAGGAGGCTTCGTTGGCAGATTCCATCGGGAGCAAAACAGGCCTGCGGCATGTGGATGTTTCCCCCACATCCACATCCACATTCCTTGGGGCAGAAGCTGGGCCAGAGCTAACCTTAACAAATAATAATAATAATAACGACAAACAACAACAACAAAAACAACAACATCATCATCATCATCAACAACAACAACAGAGTTGTGAGGGACCTTGGAGGTCCTCTAGTCCAACCCCCTGCTTAGGCAGGAAACCCTACACTAGTTCAGACAAATGGTTATCCAACATCTTCTTTAAAACTTCCAGTGTTGGAGCATTCACAACTTCTGGAGGCAAGCTGTTCCACTGGTTACTTGTTCTAATTGCCAGGAATGTTTCCCCTTAGCTCTAAGTTACTTCTCTCCTTGTTTAGTTTCCACCCATTTAGTTTCCACCCATAAATATATGAATTAAAGATGGTTCGATAGACAGATTTACCCCAACTATAACAGCCCTGAGAGTCCCTAATGTGATCGTAAGTCAAGGACTAACTATGAATCGTTGCTTTTGATCTCGTCATGCTTGGGCTGCCTGGATATATACCGACCACTTGCTGCTGTCTTCCTTGATCAGAGTTATTCTTTGGCTTTTAAAGCCAAAGAAAGACAAGACCTCCAAAAGGTCAGATTGGTCACCTTGGTTCAGTGATTATTTTCTGGCACACAGTTCGTAACAATATGTTCCATTTGAAGTCCTTGGCATTGTTACTTACGAAACGTAATGGAGCAGCAAATGCAATAATAAGGGGAAAAAAACCACTTTTGTACTTTTTCTCCCCCCTCCTTCTCCTTTCATTTACTGAACGATGACTAGGAGGGGACTCAAGACCAGACAGGTTGTGTAAACATACTGCAGAAGCCATCAACAACCAAGCCTGGGAAAAAAAGGGGTAAAAATAGATTGCTAGATTCTCGTTACAATAAAAGGGCATGAGAAAGAAATCCAGTTTTAAAACCTTGGGCTACACATAATAGGAGTAGACTTTTAAGCTCTGGAGAAGATGATCTTTATTGTTACTAGGGCCACTGTCTCTTTGCAGTAAAAGCAGCTTTGTCTGACTAACCTTGTTTGTGACTGTTCTACAACAGCTCTTGAGTGTCTTTCAGATTTTTAGAGACAAATTTATTGCGATGGCTTAGCTATAACCTTGAATTGCAACTCCTGGAGCTCCCGTCCCTATTTCAGTGATGGCGAATGTATTTTTTCTCCTTGGGTTCCAAAAGGATGCACACATGCGCGATAGCGCACACCTATGCCCATACCCATAATGCAATGCCCTCCCACACATAACCATGCATGCACAACTCCCCTCTGCTGCCTCTCCCCCTGTGCATGTGTGCAGCCCTCACTGAAGCCTTCGGACTTCCCGTTGGGTCATTTGTCATCCTCCCCAAGCATCAGAAAAGCCTCAACGGGCCAACCAGAAGTTGGGAAACAAGCTTCCAGTTGGCCCATTGAGCCATTTTTCAGCATCCACAGGCTCTGGAGGCTTTCCTAAAGGGTGACAATGACCTCCTGCCACCCTCCAGAAGGCCAAAAATGGCCAATACATATATGTGCCTAGGGCAGTTGGTCAGTGTACATATGTGTCTAGGTGCAGGGGTAGGCAAAGTTGGCTCTTCTATGATTCATGGACTTTAACTCCCAGAATCCCTGAGCCAATCATGCTAGCTCAGGAATTCTGGGAGTTGAAGTCCACATGTTATAGAAGAGCCACTTTTGCCTACACTTGGCCAAGGGCAAAGCCTCGCGTGCCCTCAAATATGGCTCCATGCCATAGGTTTGCCATCACCTATGGTTGTCACTTAGTTGTGCACACAGATGAATAAAAGATAAAAGTGGTCCTTCAGAAAACCAGATCTTTTATTGGTCCTTGTCTATAAAATTCGTACAGATAGTCTTCAACTTACAACCATTTGTTTAGTGACTGTTTACATTAATAATAATAATAATAATAATAATAATAATAATAATAATAATAATAATAATTACTATTACTATTACTATTACTATTATTATTATTATTATTATTATTATTATTATTATTATTGATTAGATTTGTATGCCGCCCCCCTTCGAGGACTTTGCACTGAAATGTTATAGTACACTGAAATTGCATTGAAATGTTACAAATTATTCCCATACTGAAAGGATCCCCATGGTCACATAAAAAGGTAAATACTAAGCATTTAGTTATAGCAGTTGCAATGTCCCATATTTGCAGGCTGGCTAGGGAATTCTGGGAGTTCAAGTCCACATGTGCTGAACAGAGGTGGGATTCTGCAGGTTCTGAACAGTTCTGGACAACCAGTAGCAGAAATCTCGAGTAGTTCAGAGAACCAGTAAATACTATCTCTGACTGGCCATGCTCCCATCTATTCTCTGCCTCCCGAGTCTAACTGATCCAGAGGGAATGGAGATTTTGCAGTATCCTTCCCAGTGAAGGGCTACCAATTTTTTAACTACCACACTGTGGGTGTGGATTATGCAGGACACCCGGCATTTTCTTTCAAAATCTTTCAGTGCAAATTGGGTGCTCTGGGGTGGAGCTCCATTTTCGCTACCCCACTGCTCTCCCCCACCCCCGGTCCGGGCAGTTGCCCACCCCTGATCCTTCCCCTGGAGTGGGGAGGGAATGGGGATTTGGCTGTATCCTTCCCCTGGAGTGGGGAGGGAATGGAGATTTTGCAGTACTTTTCTTCTGCCAAACCCACCAAGCCACACTTACAGAACCGGTAGTAAAAATATTTGAATCCCGCCACTGATGCTAAAGTTGCCAGGGTTGAATATTCCTACTTTGGATGCTTCCACACTTCCATTTTTCATCATTTTTTAAGCTATCATCAGTAATGGCAAGGGATTCAGGAAACTGACCTCCTAGATAGCTGAAAGATTATTGGTCGATACATCCCTATTCCAGAGCCTCATTATTTGTGAATGTGGAATACTTGAACTCTTCATATTAGAGGTGAGATAATGGAACTAGTTTTTCTCGTTGCCTTTCCAACAATTCCTAATGGAATAGAATGCAACATTCAACAGATGTCATAGAAACAAATAGGTTAAATACCCATTGGATAATCTACCAGACTTTCTAGTCATCCATTGAATGATAATCTGCGAGATTTAAACATTTTATCCCAATAAAATCTCTTAATCTCTCTACAATTTATCCCATCTTAATCTCACCCTCATAAAGCAATAGAGTCATGATGGAAATAAATTTTGTCATTAAAGCGTAGGCTGGAGCTTCTTGGTATATTTTTAAGAATGGCCATAAATGCAATATCTAACTATGTGGATAGTCTACTGTTATTCAGTTTCCAACATACCCCATGGATTCTTTTTTAAATTTATTTTTAAAATAGAGAGAGAAATAGTCTGGTAGAAAAATTGAAAAACTAATTCATATTCCTTTCCTTTCTTCTCTAAATTTTCCACATTGTTTGAGTTCGTTTTCGATAACCTGTCTTTAACCAATAAAAATAAATCACAATGGGCCATGTTAACATATCGACCTAAGCCATAAATCACAGTTTATCAACTATAGAGTCCATCAGCAACTATATTACATTAAGGCTTGATGTGATGTATTACCTTAGCCATCGAGGGAGGAATCAACTAGTATAAATTTGTTGCTTATCATCTATATGCCTATAGTTGGATAGATTATATACCATGTTACCCTGAAAATAAGTCACCCCCGAAAGTAAGACATAGGTTTCGTAGAATTGCCTAATATAAGACATTTCCCAAAAGTAAGACATAGGAGACTTTTGTTTTGCAGCATTCCTGAACATAACATATATAACACTGCTGTCCATAAATTGCACCCCAAAACGCTGCATCAATCAGATTTAAAACCCATCCAACATGCATCCAACGTGGCTGCATGGTTGGATGTGTTTTTGCTCAGCAGGATACATGATACAATTCATTTTAAAAAAAAGACATTCCCTGAAAATAAGACCTAGCACAACTTTGGAAGTAAAAATTAGTATAAGACACTGTCTTATTTTCGGGGAAACATGGTACATCTAGTTCAGGGGTGTCAAACTCAAGGTCCATGGGACGGATGAGGCCCACAGGGTGCTAAGCAGTAGTAGATTGCTACTGGTACGGTAAAGCAGTGTTTCCCAACCTTGGCAACTTGAAGATATCTGGACTTCAACTCCCAGAAGTCCCCGGCCATTATTCGCTGGCTGGGGAATTCTGGGAGTTGAAGTCCAAATATTTTCAAATTGCCAAAGTTGGGAAACACTGCCGTAAAGGACGATGCACCAGTAATGATCGCTGTACTGCACGCACAGCGTCAAGTCTCCATCTCCAAGACCGCCTTCTGCCGCACGAATCCCAGCGACCAGTGAGGTAGCACAGAGTTGGTCTCCTTAGGGTCCCATCAACCAAACAATGCCGGCTGGTGGGACCTAGGGGAAGAGTCTTCTCTGTGGAGGCCCCGGCCCTCTGGTATCAGCTCCCCCCGGAGATTCGCACTGCCCCCACCCTCCTCGCCTTCCGAAAGAGTTTAAAAACTTATCTTTACCGCCAGGCCTGGGGTTTTTAGATCGTCCACCCTGACCAACGAATGTTTTAGTATGATTGTTGAATGAATGGTGATGACAACTTCTTAAATTAGATTTTTTTAAAAGCATTGTTTTTTAAATGTATTATTAATGTATTATTGTTTACTATTGTTTTCTGTTTTTTGTATATGTTGTGAGCCGCCCCGTCTCCTCGGAGAGGGGCGGCATACAAATCCAATTAAATCTTAAATCTTGTGGTGTGTGTGTGTTTATCCCAGTGTGTTTTTTCTTCTGTGGATGCGTAGGAAGCAAAATATTGTGAGGGGAGGTGCAAGTGAGATTTTGGCAAATTTTTGGGGGGGTTTTGCACATGTGCAGAAGTAAAATAAATCTCAACAAAATCTTGTGCTTGTGTGCATCCCCTCATGATGCTTGGCTGCATAGCTAGAGGTATAACAGGCATTTTTGCAGAGCATTAACAATGAAGAATTACCATCTAGAACAGTGGTTCTCAACCTATGTGTCGGGATGCCTTTGGGGGTCGAACGACTGTTTCACACCAGACACCTAAGACCGTGGGAAAAGACAAATTCCCAATGGTGCTAGGAATTAAAGCTTCTATTCTGGCGCCTTGGAACATATTTTTAAAATCAACCAATCAGGTGTTTACAATGGGGGTGTCCCTCTGACCTTCCTGCCAATCAGCTTAAAGCTCTGTTGGGAGAATTGGCGCTAGACTTATGGTTGGGTCACCACAACATGAGGAAGTGTATTCAGAGGTGGCGGCATTGGAAAAGTTGAGAACCACTGATCTAGAATCTGAAAACCAGAAAAAAAAAGTTTGCATGTGGGGGAGGTAAAGGAGTGGCAGAATAAGTCCTACTTTCAAAATATAAAGCCCCATTTTACATTAGACCAGTGTTTCTCAACTTGGCAATTTGAAGATGTCTGGACCTCAACCCCCAGAACAATCATGGAACAGTTTCTCCAGCCCACATGGAGAAGCTGTTCCATGATTGCTAGATTTTACAATGTGTCTAATTGAGCAATGTTTCTCAATCTTGGCAATTTGAAGTTGTATGGGCTTCAACTCCCACAATTCTCCAGCTGCTAATCGTTACAGTCCATACATCTTCAAGTTACTAAGGTTGAGAAACACTTCATTAGATATAAAGTCTAATGGCCATCCGTCTTAGCCACATTTTCCTTATACTCTGCATTGGGTTGAGTTGCAAGGTCTAAATAAAAAGATCAAATTAGGAGCTCCCTTTTGCTTAAACCGATGGAGCCAGAATTTATGGGAATGCTGGATCAGACATAACTCACACAAGTGCTTCTTATACAGTGGTACCTCTACCTAAGAATGGCTCTACTTACAAACTTTTCTAGATAAGAACCAGGTGGGTTTTTTGCCTCTTCTCAAGAACCATTTTCCACTTACAAACCCGAGCCTCCGAAACTGTAACCAGAAAAGGCAGGGAGAAGCCTCCGTGGGGCCTCTCTAGAAATCTCCTGGGAGGAAACAGGGCCGGAAAAGGCGGGGAGAAGCCTCTGTGGGGCCTGTCTAGGAATCTCCTGGGAGAACACAGGGCCAGAAAAGGCAGGGAGAAGCCTCCGTGGGGCCTCTCTAGGAATCTCCTGGGAGGTAACAGGGCCGGAAAAAGCAGGGAGAAGCCTCTGTGGGGCCTCTCTAGGAATCTTGTGGGAGGAAACAGGGCCTCCACCCTCCCTGTGATTTCCCCAATCACAAGCATTTTTTGCTTTTATATTGATTCCTATGGGAAAAATTGCTTCTTCTTACAAACTTTTCTACTTAAGAACCTGGTCACAAGGATCTGTTCTGGGTCCTATTCTTTTTAATATATTTGTGAGTGACATAGGGGAAGGTTTGGTAGGGAAGGTTTGCCTATTTGCCGATGACTCTAAAGTGTGCAATAGGGTTGATATTCCTGGAGGCGTCTGTAATATGGTAAATGATTTAGCTTTACTAGATAAATGGTCTAAGCAATGGAAACTGCAGTTTAATGTTTCCAAATGTAAAATAATGCACTTGGGGAAAAGGAATCCTCAATCTGAGTATTGTATTGGCAGTTCAGTGTTGGCAAATACTGAAAAAGAAAAGGATTTAGGGGTAGTGATTTCTGACAGTCTCAAAATGGGTGAACAGTGCAGTCAGGCGGTAGGGAAAGCAAGTAGGATGCTTGGCTGCATAGCTAGAGGTATAACAAGCAGGAAGAGGGAGATTATGATCCCACTATATAGAATGCTGGTGAGACCACATTTGGAATACTGTGTTCAGTTCTGGAGACCTCACCTACAAAAAGATATTGACAAAATTGAAAGGGTCCAAAGACGGGCTACAAGAATGGTGGAAGGTCTTAAGCATAAAACGTATCAGGAAAGACTTAATGAACTCAATCTGTATAGTCTGGAGGACAGAAGGAAAAGGAGGGACATGATCGAAACATTTAAATATATTAAAGGGTTAAATAAGGTCCAGGAGGGAAGTGTTTTTAATAGGAAAGTGAACACAAGAACAAGGGGACACAATCTGAAGTTAGTTGGGGGAAAGATCAAAAGCAACATGAGAAAATATTATTTTACTGAAAGAGTAGTAGATCCTTGGAACAAACTTCCAGCAGATGTGGTAGATAAATCCACAGTAACTGAATTTAAACATGCCTGGGATAAACATATATCCATCCTAAGATAAAATACAGAAAATAGTATAAGGGCAGACTAGATGGACCATGAGGTCTTTTTCTGCCGTCAGACTTCTATGTTTCTATGTTTCTATGTTTCTATGTCACTGAACGAATTAAATTTGTAAATAGAGATACCACTGTATCTATTTATAGATTGCACATTAAGGCCCCTTTCAAATGAGGCCATAGAATCCCACAACTTGTACAGAATCCCTGCTGGTCAAGGGTTCTTTTCTATGGTTAGTGCTCCTTTGTTTGTACTTAGTTTCTGGAATCTAATATTTTCCCCGTGAGCAATTCTGGCTCTTCTTTGAGATGGAAATTTTTGAATGAGCATCAATTATGACTAAGAGAGGCTCTGCTTTTAAAACAACCAAAGCTTTCATGTGGAGGTCTTTGGCCTCCAAACACACACTTTGCTCACACTCTCCAACTGTTCCCTTTTACCCATGACAATCTTCCTCTCACCCACAAAATTTCTTCAGTTGGTACTTCATCAAGTTCTTTGGGTTTTTTTTAAAGTTCCCAGAAAAGACCTTGCAAAGGAGGGTAATACTTTTCCTCCTTTAGCTGAATAATAGGTTCGCCAAGGTTCTGGTTAAAGAGCCTTGCCTTTTGCCAAGTAGAACATCTGTCCAAAATGCACATCAGGAACTAATTATGGACCTCTTGGGCTTTCCAAACCACAATGTACAAGGTCCTCAGCGTGGCCCAGCTTGGCTCTACCCTGGTCCACCTCCTGGCCACCCATGCGTCACTTTTATCACGTTGTGCTTTAGTCATAAAACGGCCAAATTAAGTTAGTGGTTTATTTAGACACGTTGAGTTGGGAGTTCTTCTGAATTGCTGGTGGCAAGGGAACAGTTTGGTCTCAAGGCCTCTTAGGAAAACAACAGACCTTCCATTATCTGGTGGAGCCTTCTCTTTGATGTTTGACTGCCCCAACCCAGGGGGCAATGTTACCACGTAGGGAAATCTTGATTTACTTAATGTTTTGTTGCTAAATAGTTTTCCTTAGTACTTGGCGGGGCGGCTTCGGCATATCCACCTAAAGTATCACCTACAAATGGATATTCACCTCCCCTACAAAAATATATTGATAAAATCGAACGGGTCCAAAGACGGCAAAAATTAGTGGAAGGTCTTAAGTATAAAACTTATCAGGAAAGTCTTAAGGAACTCAATCTGTATAGTCTGGAGGACAGAAGGGAAAGGGGGGACATTAAATAAGGCTGAGGAGGGAAGTATTTTTAATAGGGAAGAGAACACAAGGACAAGGGGGCACAATCTGAGGTTAGTTGGGGTAAAGATCAGAAGCAACGCGAGAAAATATTTTACTGAAA
This sequence comes from Erythrolamprus reginae, assembly GCF_031021105.1. Taxonomy (NCBI): domain Eukaryota; kingdom Metazoa; phylum Chordata; class Lepidosauria; order Squamata; family Dipsadidae; genus Erythrolamprus; species Erythrolamprus reginae. Next base: position 407,981,097 of record NC_091950.1, read on the forward strand.
GAGTAGTAGATGCTTGGAACAAACTTCCAGCAGACGTGGTTGGTAAATCCACAGTAACTGAATTTAAACATGCCTGGGATAAACATAGATCCATCCTAAGATAAAATACAGGAAATAATATAAGGGCAGACTACAAATCCAATAGATAGATAGATAGATAGATAGATAGATAGATAGATAGATAGATAGATAGATAGATAGATAGATAGATAGATAGACAGACAGACAGACAGACAGACAGACAGACAGACAGACAGACAGACAGACCATGAGGTCTTTTTCTGCCATCACCCTTCTATGTTTCTATGTATCATGCAGGGGCAACACCACCACTCTGACACCATTCTCCACTCACTTCCATCGCTGGAGAATCCATCAGTAGATGTCCCTCTACTTCGCCCATCCCTGCTGAAATATTACTTTAGGAGGGACTTGTCAATTTCTCCTCGTGGAGAGCTTACTTAATTCTTGTCCCTGGCAAAGAAGAGTTGCTCCTACGGCTATTATTTATGTGTTCATAGCTGCCACATGCTTGCCTTGATGAATACTTCGTGCCGGGCATCCTTTCTTCCTTCCTTTCTCTCCCTCCTCCCCCTCTCTTAAATTACTAGCAGGTGATAAATAGTGACTACTTTCCACTCCATTTCGCCAGGCACAGCTTCTTCCCTTGCCCTCATGAGGTTTCTGACCTTTCAGTCAATGCCTTTTGCAGCCCCCCAGGGGCCTCCGGGGAGCAGTAATGGACTCGCGTTAATTGCCTGTTGAAGGACAGAAGCAGTTCCTCACAGGATGATTGGTGATCCCCTCGTGGATACAGCTGTCCCACTCCTTGCAAAGACAGATCTCCCGGGCACGCACACAACAAAAACACGCCAGGTCAATTCATCTCTCAAGCTGAGCAGCATGCAAAATAATCAATGCACCAGCTCAAGCCAATTCTAGCCCTGTAATTCGGTTTGCTAGCAGTGCGACTCAGAGAGAGTAAGTTGAGAGGGGGAGTTGGATGGGAAAGAGGACCATACATTCTAAACCTCTAGCGAGCTGTCGTCATTTAGACCAAGGATACCCTACAGAGCTCCTGCATAATCCAAAAGATTTATAAAGTCTTTTCTTTCGTAGAGTGAGAGAAGACCTTTATCTGCTGATTAGATTCTGAACAACTTATAGCTCAAGCTTTGCAAGGGTCATTAAACCAAGACAAGATAGAGAAGGAAGGCGGTCTACGTTGTGCTTTTTTTTTTCTCTTTTAGCAAAGGGTCACTTTTTTTTAGGTGCCTGCTAACTAAGTCATTTGATGTGAAGAAGTAATAATAATAACAACAACAATAGTATACATAACTGTTGTGGTTAGCTCTGGCCCAGCTCCTGCCCCAAGGACTGTGGATGTGGGGGAGACATCCACATGCTGCAGGCCTGTTTTGCCCTCGGTGAAATCTGATGATGAAGGCTCCTCTGACCAAGAAGACATGAGTGACAGGGAGGAGGAGAGTGTGGCAGACGGCTCAGAAGGAGGTCAATTATCTAGCTCCTCCTTGGATTCGGAACAAGAGTTAATGATACAGCCACGCATGCGGAGAGCGATGCATAGGCAGCAACAACTGAGAGATTATTATCAAAGAAAATGAGGCCACCTGTGGTTGGGTGGGGCTGTGGTAATTAGTGAGGCTGCTATAAATAGCAGCCTGTGGGTTTGGCCATTGTGGAGGATTATCTGATCGTTGTGTTTCGTGACTGCTTTACTGACTTGGACTTTTTGTGTGCTGATTTTTCCCCGCTTTGAAACTAAACCAGAGCAAAGTGTGTTTCACTTTGTGAAAGAAGAAGGACTGTGAATTGCCTCACAGCTGCAAGCTAAGTATCTCAGAACCGATAAGGGACTTGTACAAATTACCAGTTTGTTTGGAGACAAGTGCTCTTTGCTATACCAAAAGAGGGCTTAGTTTAAGTGACTTTTCATTATAAAGAAGATTGTTTTGAATTTACAAATGTTTGTGTGTCTGAAATTTGTACCTGTGAATTTTTGGGAGAAGTCTACCAGAGAGCCCGACAGAACACATAACAATGTCAAATCACAGTTGTCAGTTCTTTAGCTGGAGTTGCCCTTCGCAAACATTGAGTTCTTCCCCAGACAGAACCTGTAATGCATCGGGATCACATATGTGTGGACCCAAGCAGTTTGACCTGGGCTGGGAAGAAACATTTGGAACAAGTAGAGCAATGAAAAAAGACAGGGCTTGGAAAACATTCTTTGCAGAGAATAACAATGAAAGAGCCTGCAAGGTAAGAGCTGGGAAGATCATTAGCACCTAGTTAGGACTGGGGAAAAAAAGCTTTAAAAATGCTTCATTGAGAGTACACCCAAATTTTCAGCCTCTTTTAGGGAAGAAAAGGGTGTGCCTTATACTCTGAAAACTATGGTATATTACCTTCATTTGAAATTCACATTTTGTTTCCTGTACATTAATTAAGTTCAATTTTTTTATTTTGCATCAATACTTTCTTTTGGCTGTCTTTTACATGATCAGCCAAAACATGGTTTCTTTTCCCCCGCTTCATCAATTTGTTAGACTTGAAGTGGACCCTTGCCTCTATTTCTCCCAGACAACTATAACTTTATCAATAATAAAGGGAATGAAATACATAGTGAACAGTCATTAGTTTTACTGTTTCTTTGGTCCAAGCAGTCCAATTCAGCTTGTGTCCAGTTAATAATTCCAGCGGTGTGTCATATCATAGATATTTTCCAAAGCATAGGGTTGAGGTGTCTGTAATATGGTAAATGATTTATCTTTACTAAATAAATGGTCAAAGCAATGGAAACTGCAGTTTAATGTTTCCAAATGTAGAATAATGCACTTGGGGAAAAGGAATCCTCAATCTGAGTATTGTATTGGCAGTTCTGTGTTAGCAAACACTTCAGAAGAGAAGGATTTAGGGGTAGTGATTTCTGACAGTCTCAAAATGGGTAAACATTGCAGTCAGGCGGTAGGGAAAGCAAGTAGGATGCTTGGCTGCATAGCTTGGCTGCATAGTATAACAAGCAGGAAGAGGGAGATTATGATCCCGCTATATAGAGTGCTGGTGAGACCACATTTGGAATACTGTGTTCAGTTCTGGAGACCTCACCTAAAAAAAGATATTGACAAAATTGAACGGGTCTAAAGACGGGCTACAAGAATGGTGGAAGGTCTTAAGCATAAAGCGTATCAGGAAAGACTTAATGAACTCAATCTGTATAGTCTGGAGGACAGAAGGAAAAGGGGGGACATGATCGAAACATTTAAATATGTTAAAGGGTTAAATAAGGTCCAGGAGGGAAGTGTTTTTAATAGGAAAGTGAACACAAGAACAAGAGGGCACAATCTGAGGTTAGTTGGGGGAAAGATCAAAAGCAACATGAGAAAATATTATTTTACTGAAAGAGTAGTAGATCCTTGGAACAAACTTCCAGCAGACGTGGTTAATAAATCCACAGTAACTGAATTTAAACATGCCTGGGATAAACATATATCCATCCTAAGATAAAATACAGGAAATAGTATAAGGGCAGACTAGATGGACCATGAGGTCTTTTTCTGCCGTCAGTCTTCTATGTTTCTATGTTTCTATCTAAGGGTAGAACAAGAAGCAATGGGAGGAAGCTGAACAACGAAAGAAACAACTTAGAACTAAGGAAAAAATTCCTGACAGTTAGAACAATTAACCAGTGGAACAACTTGCCTCTAGAAATTGTGACTGCTCCAACACTGGAAGTATTTAAGAAGATGTTCGATAACCATCTGTCTCAAATTGTGTTAGGGTTTCCTGCCTAAGCAGGGGGTTGAACTAGAAGACCTCCAAGGTCCCTTCCAACTCTGTTGCTATTGTTATATGGCCTAGGTATTAACAGCCTTGATGGCGAATGGCACAGCAGCCTAGAATTGAAGACTCTCACTTCCCTCTTGGAAGGTTGAGAGTTCAATCCCAAACAGTGACATATGTTTGCCTATCAGGGCTCAAAGAGGAAATTTGTACTGCCAACTCCACTTAGGCATCAGGAAGGGAATCCAGCCAGGAATAGTTCGGCTCCATTAAGTTGCCCCGATTCCACCCTGAAGCAATTGATTACATGGTCATAAAAATTGGGGGAAATAACGGCTTTGATGGTATTTCCATCATTCAATGGAACTCTTAGCAATTTCCCACCTCTTTGGATATGTACTTTTGTAATCCTATTTTTAACTTGCCCTTGCTTGAAGTTATCCAACTGTAAAATGTCCAGATACTTGTTGGCTTCATGATGATGGCTCCTTATGGTTTGGTCGTTCAGCATTCCAATTCCATTCATGCTTGTGATTTTTTTAACCTCTTTTATTGCTACTCTAGCCCATTTCTCTAGCCAAGTTCCATTGCTGCATCTGTGCTAAAACATTCTTGCAATACTTGTCAATGACTGGATTTTGATTCCAGCTTTTTCATAAATGCTTCAGATTAGCCGCATAGAGCATATATGAGATTTTATTAGCAACTTTTGCTGTTGGGTAGTCAACATGTGTTTTCTTTAAAATCACTGCAAGTGGATCATTATAATGACAACTAATAGGGTGATAATTAATCACCCTGGAAGATGTCACTCCCAATGTTGACAAGCTCCATATTTTTTTTATATCTGACTACCAAATCTTTCTTGCACTCTTTCATCAGGAAAGCCAACTATGATCTCAGAGACGCCAATCTCTCAATCCTTAACTGGCAATCCTTGTTCTCTAACTGCATCACCACTGATGATCTCTACAATATGTTTTTACTCCAAATCAAAAGGCTTATCGAACTGCATGTGCCACTCACTTCTTCCAGAGGTCAACAAAAAAAATAACATACCTGTCTCGATAAAGAAACTACAAACCAAAAAAAAAAATCCCTCTGGCATAGAAACAAAAAAAGCCCAGTAACCAACTTCAAAGTCCGCTAAAAAAGCATATGCCAAAGAATAAGAGCAGAATGACTCAACTATCACAGCAAACAAGAGGAAAGCCTCCTTTGCACCAAGTCTAATCGAGCTTTCTATAACTTCATCAACAACAAACTCAATTACTCCAGACCTATTCCACCACTAGTAGGACCCAATTACAAAGAATACCATGATGACCCATCCAAGGCCAACCTCTTCAACTCTTTTTTCGGCTCTGTTTTTGTTAACAGCAATGGTTCTTCCCCCGTCTTTGCAAATCGCACCTCTAACCCACTAAAAAACCTAACCCAAATCGCCTTCACTGTTGACAATGTAGAAAAAGCAATCCATGACCTCAAACCCTCCCTATCTGCCGGACCAGACGGTCTCTGTGCATACTTCCTAAGGAAACTTTCTTCTGCTCTTGCTGAACCCCTAAGCATTATCTTTCAAAAACCCTTCAGGACCAGCATGCTCCCCAAGCTGTGGTCAAAAGCAATAGTCATCCCCATTTTCAAAAAAGGAGACCCTTCACTAGTGGATAACTACAGACCAATATCTCTCTGTTGCGTCCCTTGTAAAATCATGGAATCAATTATAAATCGATCAATCACCCTCTACTTAGAATCTAATAACCTACTCTCAAACAAACAATTTGGATTCAGAAAGAAACTATCCTGCAACCTACAACTACTTTACTGCAAAAACATTTGGACTACCCTCCTCGACCAAGGAAAATCAATTGATGCAATTTATATAGACTTTTGCAAAGCCTTCGACTCAGTGGTCCACGACAAACTACTCCTAAAACTCAAATCCTATGGCATCTCAGGACTACTCCACAACTGGATTACTGCATTCCTGTCAAATAGGCAACAAATTGTCAAAATTGGTAGCGCCATCTCCACCCCCGCCCCTGTCATAAGTGGCGTTCCCCAGGGAAGCGTACTAGGTCCTACTCTCTTCATTCTCTACATAAATGATCTCTGTGACCATATCGAAAGCAACTGTGTTCTTTTTGCCGATGATGTGAAACTTTTCAACACCACTGATAACACACTCACCCTCCAAAAAGACCTGGACTATTGTTTCAGGTGTGAAACTCAGCAGATTCTGGAGAACTGGTAGTGGAAATTTTGAATAGTTCGGAGAACCGGCAAATGCCACCACTGGCTGACTCTAGAGTGGGGAGGGAATGGAGATTTTGCAGAATCCTTCCCCCAAGTATGGGAAGGGAATGGAGATTTTGCAGTGTCCTTCCCCCAGGAATGGGGAGGGAATGGAGATTTTGCAGTATCCTTCCCCCAGGAATGGGGAGGGAATGGAGATTTTGCAGTGTCCTTCCCCCAAGTATGGGAAGGGAATGGAGATTTTGCAGTACAGTGATCCCTCGAGTTTCGCGTCCTCGAGCATCGCGAAAGGGCTATATCGCGAGTTTTCAACCCGGAAGTAAACTCCACCATCTGCGCATGCGTGCCCTTCCACGCATGCGTAGATGGTGGAGTTTCCCCGCCGGGCAGAGGCTTCCCTGGGTCTTCCCCCTCTTGCCCCGGTAAGACACCAGCGGCGGCGCGAGCAACGGCGTGGGCTGGCGGGCGGCACGTGCGCGGGAAACCCCAGCTCCGCTTCCCAGCTGGGAAGCGGAGCCGGCAACAGCGTGGGCAGGCGGGCAGCGCGCAAGAGCTTGGGGACACCCCACCTCCGCTTCCCAGCTGGGGAAAGCGCGCGCGCTTGGAGACACCCCACCTCTGCTTCCCAGCTGGGAAGCGGAGCTAGGGTGTCCCCACCTGCGCGCGCGTTGCTGGGGCCGCTTCCCAGCTGGGAAGCGGAGCTGGCAACAGCGTGGGCGGGCGGGCGGCGCGCGCGAGCTTGGGGACACCCCACCTCCGCTTCCCAGCTGGGAAGCGGAGCTAGGGTGTCCCCACCCGCGCACGTGTTGCTGGGGCCGCTTCCCAGCTGGGAAGCGGAGCTGGCAACAGCGTGGGCGGGCGGGTGGCGCGCGTGAGCTTGGGGACACCCCACCTCCGCTTCCCAGCTGGGAAGCGGAGCTAGGGTGTCCCCACCGCGCGCGCGTTGCTGGGGAAAGCGCGCGCGCTTGGGGACACCCCACCTCCGCTTCCCAGCTGGGAAGCGAAGCTGGGGTGTCCCCAAGCGCGCGCGCACCCCAGGCGCGAGCAACGGGGCGGGCGGGCGAAGGGCGGGTGGCAGTAGAAGTAAAAACACCATCTGCGCATGCGCAGATGGTGTTTTTACTTCCACACCGCTACTTCGCTAAAAATCGATCATCGCGTGGGGTCCTGGAACGGAACCCTCGCGATGATCGAGGGATCACTGTATTCTTCCCCAAGGAGTGGGAAGAGAATGGAGATTTTGCAGTGTCCTTCCACCAAGTATGGGAAGGGAATTGAGACTTTGCAGTATACTTCCCCCAGGAGTGTGGAGGAAATGGAGATTTTGCAGTATCCTTCCCCCAAGAGTGGTCAGGGAATGGATATTTTGCAGTATCCTTCCCCTGCAACACCCACCGGCAAATGCCACCACTGGCTGACTCTAGAGTGGAGAGGGAATGGAGATTTTGCAGAATGCTTCCCCCAACTATGGGAAGGGAATGGAGATTTTGCAGTATCCTTCCCCCAGGAGTGTGGAGGAAATTGAGATTTTGCAGTATCCTTCCCCAGGGAGTGGGAAGGGAATGGATATTTTGCAGTATCCTTCCCCTGCCACACCCACCAAATCACTCCCGCCAAGCCACGCCCACAGAACCAGTAGTGATTTATTTTTTAAAAATTTTTACCCCTGGGTTGTTTTAATTATTAAATCTTATGTTCATATCTTGAATCAATTTAGCAAATATTTAGTTTGTTTCTAGGTTCCAAATTAATGAAAAAAAGATTCAAGTCATAGATCCTTCAACCTGAGTCCTTCTGCCCTGTGTCCTTCGGGATTGGGCAGCATAGAAGTTGAATAAATACATTTTTCCAAATTTGATTCCATGATATTATTGTCTGGCAGCTCTCATCATTCCCAGTGTTCATGAGAATTGTAATCAAGTCACATTGGGGAACCCAAGGAAGAGAAAACTGGTTTAAATCATTACCTAATTTCTGTTTTTCACAAACAAAACTACAGTATTATTCGTCTGACTATAATCACTGTTCCCAATCATCCTTTTGAATGCAGAGGATGAGCTGATAAATGGATTAATTTGTTTTTCCATAGCTATATTTTCCAGAGAGTTAAACGGATCTTCTCCCAGGTGAATATACTCATCAAGACATGTGTGTTATCATTAATGTACAATTTCATTTCTGGGGGAATTTGAACAAAGGCCCTTTTGTGGGAGATGTTTTTCCTAGCAGATATTTGACTGAAAGAGCTAATAGCTTCCCAGCTTTAAAATCAATGTAAGGCACATTATCCATTTGTCGTATGCATAATGGAGAAAATGTATTGCCAAGACCATTGATGTGAAAATGAAATATTACAATTGTATTTCCAGTTTGGCATCTTGGACAAGTTGTTGCATTGAAAGAAGGCCTCCACACTCAGGCTGGGACATAATTTAAAGTTATTTCAAATGCACCTGTTGACATTTGCTGGTTCTCAATCATGTTGTTCAGGAAGAAAACTATCATAAAAGCACACAGCCATTGCCAGATGCTTGCAGTTCGCATGCCAAAGAAAGCTAAAGGATCCTTGCCAACAATAATAAAGACTATTAGCACTAGTTGGAAGAGTGACAAGAAAGATGTCTATATATGTGTCTATATATAGATTGAGGAAGAGAGTTTCAACAGAAGAGAATATTTGTAGCTAAGGGTTGAATAACAGGGTCTTTGCTGGTCTCTAAGCTTGGTTGTTTTCTTCAGACATTTCATTACCTGACTGGGTAACATCATCAGGTATTAGAAGGGAGTGGGGTTTGCTCTCTATTAACATAATAATAATAATAATAATAATAATAATAATAATAATAATAATAACAACAACAACAACAACAATAATATAATGATGATAATGATGATGATGATGATGATAATAATAATAATAATAATAATAATAATAATAATAATAATAATAATAATCTACATCACACAGTCCTAGGTGCTTGGGAAGCGCCCGACTGGTGATGAAATACGAAATCCAGCATAGTGATCTTGTTTGCTGTGTTGTACTGACATAATAATAATAATAATAATAATAATAATAATAATAATAATAATAATAATAATAATAATAATAATTATTATTATTATTATTATTATTATTATTATTATTATTATTATTTATTAGATTTGTATGCCGTCCCTCTCCAGAGACTCGGAGCAGCTCACATCAATAATAAAGTGTACAAATCCAATACTTAGAAAACAATATATATATATATATATATATTTAATTATATTTGTAAATAAATAAAGTATTTCTCAAAAAAAAAAAATCCTTGTCATTAAAATAGTCACACAACCCAATCAAACCATACATAAACCAAGATAGTTTTCAGGGTAGTCTGGATGTCACTGCATAATATGTATCCAGGGTATCACATGTACTCTTCAACCAGTGATGGGCTGCCAGAAATTTTACTGCCACACTGTGGGTGTGGCTTATTTTGTAGGTGTGGGTTGATGGTCATGTGACTGGGTGGGAGTGACTTGCTGGCCCTGTGACCAGGTGGGAGTGGCTTGACAATCATGTGACCGGGGATGACTTAAAGGTCATGTGACTGGGTAGGAGTGGCTTAACAACCAAGATACATTTTCAAATAGGTGCTTGGACTCTTTTTCCGTTGATTAAGTCACATTATTTGAATAGCCACAAAAAGGACAAATGATAAACCGCATTATTTGTTGAGGAGCACAGTAACATTTTCAGGTTTTGTACTGAAACCCACAAGGTTCTTTATAATAGATTAGACAAGTAGCTCAATTTTCTTTCATTGCTATAAAAGTTCAGTTCTACATAATGATTAAAGTGTTTATGGGTAAAAATATATTATTTAATTATTTCATATTCTAAAAGTAATTAAGGATCATACTAAGGTACTAGAGAAGGAACGACAATAAAAAACTACTAAGTATTCAATAAATAGTGCATAAACCTTCTACCTCCACTGCATCGTCGTCTTCGTCCGTGTGTCCCCCCCATGGGGGCAGCAGCCTATTACTGTTTTCAACCCACCTGTATCCTTAGGAAACACAAATTTGGAACTGGAGGAATTGTGATGTAGGCCATTTTTTCTCCCCAAGAGGGTGGCTTGTTTCGTTTAATCCATAGTGCCACTCAATCTCACTGCCGCCAACAACAGAAACACTAAGGTTGACTTCATTTTGCTCAATTCAGATGGTCTCAAAACATCTGTGTTTCTACTTATCTTCAGTGATACTTGAACTAGTTTAGAGCAGTGTTTCTCAGACTTAGCAACTTCAAGATGTGTGGACTTCCTCCTCTAAGAATTCCCCAACCAACATGCACACATCTTGAAGTTTAACAACTTGAGAGTTTGAAAAACACTAGTTTACAAAATAAGTCAGGTTTAGTTTAGAGCTCTGGTGGCACAGTAGTACCGAATTTGGGCAAGGTTGAGGGTCATGTTCGGCGTTTGGAGCTTTGACATCACTGGCAGGTTGCTAAGGACGCCAAGGTGATCACTTCCTGTATTCCATGGAATCCAGGAAGTGATCACCTTGGCATCCTTAGCAACCTGCTGGTGACGTAAAAGCTCCGCCCCTGGAATCTCTTCATGGGAGGGATTCCCTGTTCAAGTTCAAGTTCAGGTTTGGTTCAGATTTGACTGAAGTTTACGTAAAGTTCGGCCGAACTTGCCGAACCCGAACACCGTTGGGTTCGCCCATCACTAGTTAGAATGCAATATTGAGGGAAAACCCTGCTCGCAGTCTAAAGTCTTATCCTAACTGGATTAAGGTTGACTTAGCCTTCCATCCAGGGATAGGTTCAAACTTACCTTGCTGCCCATTTGCTTCCTTCTGTGCTGTGGGACTGTTCCTCATTTTCCCCAAAAATACAATGCTGAAAACAAGATGGTGACTGCGTACCCACTGCCAGAAACACAGCTTTTACGCATGTGCAGAAGAAAAAAAAGCCTGGATTTTATTTTAAAATGGAAAAATAATCCCCCCAAAAGCAAAAATACAGATGTAGATTGCATGCACAGTGCCAGAAATATCACCATAACCTCACCAGTGGTCACTAGCGATGGGCGAACCAAACCCGCACAATTCGGGTCCATACCAAATTTTGTGGTGTTCAGTATGCCGAACCCGAAATTTTTTAAAACTTTGGGCAAAGTTCAGGGTCACGTTCGGCGTTCGGAGCTTTGACGTCACCGGCAGGTTGCTAAGGACACCAAAGTGATCACTTCCTGGATTCCATGGAATCCAGGAAGTGATCACCTTGGTGTCCTTAGCAACCTGCCGGTATACGTGATGTCAAAGCTCCGCCCCTGGAATCTCTTCATCGGATTCCCCATTCGGGTTCGGGTTCGGTTTGGGTTCGGCCAAATTTTGCCTAAAGTTCTTGCTGAACCTGAACACCGTTGGGTTCGCCCATCACTAGTGGTCACTACTGGTTAGGGTGAACCAGTCTGAATCAGTGCGAACCCACCTCTGCTTCTATCCTTTGGAGATCTGTAAATGAGAAGCTTGATTGTTGGGAGCAATAAGCTGACATTGTAAACTGCTTGGAGAGTGCTAGAAAGCATCATGAAGCAGTATATAAGTCTAAGAACTACTGCTACTAGTATAGCAAGACTGGGTCTTGATCTTCTTGGGTTCCTTTTTATGCCACACTTTTATACTAGCTGGTAAGTATTGGAATCTTTCTGTTGTTACAAAGAGCAAATGCACTGTTTTTACTTACGAGAAAGTAGTATTTTAAAATGTTCAATTGCCAGTAATGTTTTAAAAGGAAAGAAAAACAATATTTCTGAAAAGAGGGATTCTTGTTGTTGTCGTTCTTGTTTTTCTTTTTTTAACGGAAGGATTCATCAGATTGTTTCATCTCAAACAACTTTCATTGTGCTTCTCTCTCTCTTTCTGTCTCTCTCTCTCTTGTGAATCTGGACAGGCAAGCAATAATACAACAGGTAAAACAAACCCAAAGTGCTCAAAGAAGTGGAAAAGCTCGCTTGGGCGATACATCATTTAAAATTACCAGCATGAAATGCTTTTTGGTGTACACAGTGCTATTTATTTATAGATGTTTCTCACACAGCTGAGTACAGATATGGATATTAAATAAAGAGAAGGTAGACTGAGCAGGACCTTACAGTCAACTCAAAGTGTGTGTGTGCTTTTGTGCCTTTGTCAATGAAAAATGTACTTCTTCAAATTCTGAGACAGCACACGTGAGTTTCCTAATACAGATAGACCTCAATAATTGTAGCCTAGAGGATAATTCTCTGCCTTACAAGGCAAAGGTTGCAGGTTCAAGTCCCAGTGGGTATGGCTAGCTGATGAGGCCAAAATAAGGCTGAAATAGATCCTCTAGTCTCCCTTAATTTTCAAATTCAGCTAAAACAAAACAAAACATGTGACATGTATATGTGTGTGTGTGTGTGTGTGTTTTCTCGTAGATTTTCATGGGTACAGGTATGACGGTCTTGGTATATTCGGCTTTCTTCCTGTGTAGGATTTAGAAATTTCTGGCGACGTTTCGACGAGGTCCCACTCGTCATCTTCAGGCTGGTGCTTCTGTCCTTGTTCTAGGGCGAACACAGCGAGACCTGAGCTGCCTTCCTTCTATAAATACTGGTGGCTGGGTGTGGTTTGATGGCTCAGCAATTGCCTGCTTTGTAGAAACTTCCTGGTGAGTCAGTGGGGTCGTTGATTTAACTGAGGTATGCTGATTAGTTAATGATTGTGGATTAGCGATGATATCCTGAGTAGTTGGAGCTTGCAGGCTTCTTGGTTGTTTTGCAATGTGTAGCCTGCAAGTAGCCTGCAAGCTCCAACTACTCAGTATATCACCCCTAATCCACAATCATTAACTAATCAGCATACCTCAGTTAAATCAACGACCCCAGGTGTTACCCCACTGGCTCACCAGGAATATTCCCCTTACAAACTTTTTCAATACATTACAAAATACCTTTGTGTTACAGTAAAAACAGTATCTCATTAGTAAGTCATATATAATCTCAAAAATAAAATTTTAATTCCAAATTATTTACTTTCGGTACATATCAAACTCCCAAACCTTGACCTCTAATTTTGACATCTAGATAACCAATTTTCTTCTAATTAAATTCACCATTAACTTCCTTTTAACAATGATAACACATTATGCTTATCATCTTGCAAATCTATATAAGCCATTGTACCTTCTTTCACTTCTGATACATTTTTCTTCAAAAAGAAAAACCTTTATATAACCTTCTCCTAATTAATAAAAATAAAGAAATATTAAAAAGACAAATCCACATATCTAATATTAAATAAAAAAAGAACAACTGTTACCAATCCAACCTTTCAAACCTTACTTTCTTATGTATTTATATACATAAAAAATAACTTTTGATATTAATTCCAATTTCTATTATAAATTCATATTAACTTTTCTATATTCTCTGTTAATATTCCCCAATCAATTAAGATACAGCCAATTAGCAATTACAGCAGTACCTCTACTTACGAACTTAATTCGTTCCATGACCAGGTTCTTAAGTAGAAATGTTTATAAGAAAAAGCAATATTTCCCATATGAAACAATGTAAAAGCAAATAATGTGTGCGATTGGGGAAACCACAGGTGGAGGCCCTGTTTCCTCCCAGGAGATTCCTAGAGAAGCCCCACAGTGGTTTCTCCCTGCCCTTTCCAGCCTTGTTTCCTCCCACAAGATTCCTAGAGAGCCTCCACAGAGGCTTCTCCCTGCCTTTTCCGGTTACAGTTTCGGAGGCTCGGGTTTATAAGTGGAAAATGGTTCTTGAGAAGAGGCAAAAAAATCTTCAACACCTGGTTCTTGTCTAGAAAAGTTCATAAGTAGACATGTTCTTAGGTAAAGGTACCACTGTACTGTTATTAACTTTTAAGCATCTTTTACATTTCCAAAATGTGTTTCAAATTCATTCTACATAACCTTTGAATTATCACTTCCGTACTTCTAGTTCATATTAAAATCAGCTTATTTCTTATGTAAATATTCCATTAAATTTATCTATATATTTCTAATACAATCTTATAGTTTAATACATCTATTACTACTTCAAAACAACAAACCACGATAACTGAGACCAAATTTTATGAGTTAGATAGTTGGTGTTGTGGTTAGCTCTGACCCAGCTCCTGCCCCAAGGAATGTGCAGGTGGATGTGGGGGAAACATCCACATGCCACAGGCCTGTTTTGCTCCTGATGGAATCTGCCAACGAAGCCTCCTCTGACCAAGGAAGCGTGAGTGACAGGGAAGAGGGGAGTTTGGCAGACAGCCCAGGAGGAGATCAATCATCTGTATCATCCCTAGATTCTGAACAAGAATTAATGACACATCCATGCATGCGTAGAGTGATGCATAGGAGACAACAACTGAAGAATTATTACAAGAGAAAATGAGGCCACCTGTGGTTGGGTAGGGCTGCTGTAATTAGTGCTACAGATAAAAGTACAGCTTGGTGTTTTAGCCTCATGGCAGTTTATCTGATTCATTGTTTCGTCAAGATCGTGTTTTTTTGCTGTTCAGGATTGTGTGTGTGGACTCTCTGGACTTTAGAATTGGACTCAATTTTCCAGTTATTGGGTGAGCAATTGGATTGCATTTAACCTGTGCCTTGTGTGTACCAGAAAATCCCTTTGACATTTAAAAAGGGAGCTGTTTCTGTTTTTCTGTTTATAAAAACTTTTGGGTTTTCCTTTTATCGTGTGGTGTGTGTCTTCCTGGACTAATTACCCTGTAATTACGGGCGGTTGAAACATTCCGGAAGACCAGTTGTCAAAATGAGTTTTGCCCCATTTTTTGACTTTTCATCAGTAGCAGGTTCCTACCAGTACGGATAATTACGCACAGCTTTCTGTTCTTCGGCGTGCGCATGCGCATCAGAGCAAGATTTTGCTTCTGCCTGTTGTGGTTGGCTCTGGGTCAGCTTGTGCTTCCAGGACTGTGGATGTTTGTTTGGGAGAATTCTCACGTTCTCAGAGACCGGTTTTACTGCCAACAGCTTCGGACAGTGAAGATTCTGTGTCAAGGGCAGACTCTGGGAGTGAAGCAGGATTGGATGGTGCAGGCAGCCCATTAGCTAATGACCCCATTAGTGAGTCGTCATCAGAATCAGATGGATTAATAGATGCTTGCAGGCACAGGTTTATGACAAGAAGGGAACAACTGCGCAAGCATTATAGACGATAAGAGAGAACACCTGTGGCCAAAGAACAACCAGAATGAGCAACCAGAATGATAAAGGGACTATAAACAAAAACATACGAGGAAAGGTTGCACGAACTGGGCATGGATAGTCTAGCAAAGAGGAGGTCCAGTGGTGGTGGGGGGGCATGATAGCAGTCTTCAAATACTTGAGAGGCTGCCACAGGGAGGAGGGGGTCACATTATTTTCCAAAGTCCAGAGAACCAGGCAAGGAGCAACAGTTGGAAGCTGTCCAAGGAGAGATTCAACCTGGAAATATGGAGGAACTTTCTGATGGTGAGAGCGATCAACCAGTGGAACAGCTTGCCTACAGAGGTGGTGAATGCTCCAATACTAGAAACTTTCAAGAAAAGACTGGTCTGCTATTGGACTATTCTGATGTAAAGTTCTCCTGCACCAGCAGGGGGTTGAACTAGATGACCTGCAAGGTCCCTTCCAACTCTAATAATAAAATAAAATAAACTTGCAGCAGAGGTGGAGTAACGACACAGACACAGAGAGCTGGATTTAAACTGGGTCATTTTTATTAATTAAATTAGCATAATTTATTAATTAAATTAACATAAATTTAATTAAGCCTAACAAGGACTCACAGGGTCAAACAAACTTCCGGGGCAACTTATGGGCGTAGCTCCATGCTGATCCAGGTGAAGAGCCACGCCCTCACCTGGATCCCAGCCATGCACCTGCATGTGGGAAGTCTCGCCGTCTAGCCCCTTCAAGGGAATAGAAATGGGTGAGACCCAAAGGCAGGTTCCCCCCAATTGCCCAGATCGAACTAAAGGCACCATGAGCCCTTGGAGAGAACCTGCCAATCATCCCCAAAGATGCCGAACGGAGAACACGCAGTTGCTAAACACCACCCAATTTCCGCCCCTAACCTGCCAACCCAAATGACCAAAAGTAAGCCAATTAACCTGAATCAGGGTGCGAAGCACCCCCTAACCAAACCACCCGTCACCACAGTGTGGAATAGGTGAAAAAACGGTCTCAGAAAATGCTGAGACTGCCAAAAATTCCTATTCGGCTCCCTGAGGGTGACCCACCATAGCACACTGAAAGATAGGGAGGGAGGGAGGGTGTTCGCTTGCTCGTCGTCGGGGCGAAAAGGAGGCCCGAAAGCCTGCACAGCCCTTTTATAGGGCTGGCAGGCTCCGCCCCCGATGACATCATCGGCCTGAGCCGATGTCCCAAGATGGCCGGGATCTCATGAAATCTCGCGAGATCCCGGCCCACAAGATGGCGGCTACGCCGAGGGTCGTGTCTCCCTGGCCCTGCGGCAAATCCGGACCGGGGGTAAGCCACCGGCCGTGCAATTTTACCAAATTATTCCAGAGGATTTTCTCAGGATTCGCTCCCCGACCTTTATCCCAGATTCTCTAGCCATGGATTTTCTATCTTCCATAATGCCTGGATTGAATATAGATGCAGAAAGCTTCAGAAGGGAAGGGAAGTACAATTCCACCTTGAAGAAATCTTATCAGTAAGCGTGATGGAGAAATTAGTAAGAAAATTCCATGCAGCGGCTTCTTTTTCTACAGATGGAAATAAGAAAGTTTGAAAAAAGTTTTCTTCCTTCCTGAACTGCCCAACGCTGAACTGTTGGTTTTTTTTTACATTTTATGCCTCTCTTTCACCTCCTAGAAATTCAGAAGAACAATTGCAGTTTAAATGACAGCAGCACACTAACTCCAAACCTACTTCACTTCCTGAGGCAGGAAGGCAGGTATCTGTGTCAAAACGTTGGTGGATTCTGGCATCGTTTTAAAAAGCTGTTGGCCTTATTCTTTGAAATCTAGTTCTGACTTAGTTCTTCAAACTAAGATACAGTGGTACCTTAAGATACGAACTTAATTGGTGCCGGGGGGAGGTTCGTAAGACGAAAGGTTCGTAAGACGAAACATTGTTTCCCATAGGAAACAATGTAAAGTCAATTAATCCGTGCAACCAAAAACCCCCCGCAAAAAAACGGCTTTCCGCGACTGCTGGGAAGCGGCGCGGCTCTTTTAAAAGGTGACAGCCGGCCTGGGGGGCTTGCCAGCACAGGGTTCGGGGGTGCTGGGAAGCCCCCCAGGCCGGCTGTCATCTTTTAAAAGAGCCGCGCCGCTTCCCAGCTGTCTCCTGAAGGCGGAAGTTCGGCTTTGGTGTTTGGCGTTCGGAGACAGCTGGGAACCCAGCGGTCTCCCGAACGCCGAAACCGGAAGGGGCAAGGTGGGGGGGGGGGAAGAACGGGAGGCTCAGCATTCCGTCAGTCGCAGCGCTGGCTGTCAACTTTTCTTTTTAGCAATGGGGAGGCAACTCAGCTCCTGCCCAGTTTTAAAAAGAAAAGTTGACAGCCAGCGCTGCGGCTGACGGAATGCTGAGCTTCCCGTTCTCTCTCCGCCCCCTCGCCCCTTCGCCCCCCTGTGTTCCTAGGAGAAGTGCTGGTGAGGAGCAGAAGGTCTGTCTTGCCTCAATCCCCAGCACTTCTCCTAGGAACACAGGGAGGCGAAGGGGCGAGGGGGGGGGGGAGAGAGAACGGGAGGCTCAGGAAGGGAGCTCGGGAAGGAGCCCACGGTCAGTCGGCTGCGGGCGGGAGGAAGGCGATTGTTCCGCTGCCGCCAGCATGGCCTGGCTGGCAGCGGAAGATGTAACGGAGCCCACGGGGGATTCGCCTTCCTCCCACCCACAGCCGACTGATCGTGGGCTCCTTCGCAACCTCGGAGAGCTTCCTGGTTTTCGTGAGCTTTCATGCCCTGGAAGCTCTCCGAAGTTGCGAAGGAGCCCACGATCAGTCTCGGCTGCGGGCGGGAGGAAAGCGAATGTCACGGGGTTGGGCTCGGGAAGGGGCAGCGAAGTCGGTGCCGAGGCACCCTAAGCCCACCGGTGACCGCCAAAGGGTTGGCGAAGGGAGGGTGCTGCGGCGATCCGACCAAGCCTATGGACGCGCCTCCCGCCGCTCTGCCCAATCGCAAAGCCAAAGGAGGCACGGGAGGCGGTGAATGTCATGTCCTCTGGCCAGTCACGGGAGGCAAGGCGGGGAATGTTGGGGGAGTGAAGGAAATTTAAACAGATTACGAAAAGCTCGGTGGTGGATGGCATTCCTTCCAGGAAAATGCCCAGCCCAGCCCCCGTGGAGGCGTTTTTCTAAAAGGAGTGCAATCACCACCACCGAGCTTTTCGTAATCTGTTTAAATTTCCTTCACTCCCCCAACATTCCCCGCCTTGCCTCCCGTGACTGGCCAGAGGACATGACATTCACCGCCTCCCGTGCCTCCTTTGGCTTTGCGATTGGGCAGAGCGGCGGGAGGCGCGTCCAATCGCAAAGCCAAAGGAGGCACGGGAGGCGGTGAATGTCATGTCCTCTGGCCAGTCACGGGAGGCAAGGCGGGGAATGTTGGGGGAGTGAAGGAAATTTAAACAGATTACGAAAAGCTCGGTGGTGGATGGCATTCCTTCCAGGAAAATGCCCAGCCCAGCCCCCGTGGAGGCGTTTTTCTAAAAGGAGTGCAATCACCACCACCGAGCTTTTCGTAATCTGTTTAAATTTCCTTCACTCCCCCAACATTCCCCGCCTTGCCTCCCGTGACTGGCCAGAGGACATGACATTCACCGCCTCCCGTGCCTCCTTTGGCTTTGCGATTGGGCAGAGCGGTGGGAGGCGCGTCCAATCGCAAAGCCAAAGGAGGCACGGGAGGCGGTGAATGTCATGTCCTCTGGCCAGTCACGGGAGGCAAGGCGGGGAATGTTGGGGGAGTGAAGGAAATTTAAACAGATTACGAAAAGCTCGGTGGTGGATGGCATTCCTTCCAGGAAAATGCCCAGCCCAGCCCCCGTGGAGGCGTTTTTCTAAAAGGAGTGCAATCACCACCACCGAGCTTTTCGTAATCTGTTTAAATTTCCTTCACTCCCCCAACATTCCCCGCCTTGCCTCCCGTGACTGGCCAGAGGACATGACATTCACCGCCTCCCGTGCCTCCTTTGGCTTTGCGATTGGGCAGAGCGGCGGGAGGCGCGTCCAATCGCAAAGCCAAAGGAGGCACGGGAGGCGGTGAATGTCATGTCCTCTGGCCAGTCACGGGAGGCAAGGCGGGGAATGTTGGGGGAGTGAAGGAAATTTAAACAGATTACGAAAAGCTCGGTGGTGGATGGCATTCCTTCCAGGAAAATGCCCAGCCCAGCCCCCGTGGAGGCGTTTTTCTAAAAGGAGTGCAATCACCACCACCGAGCTTTTCGTAATCTGTTTAAATTTCCTTCACTCCCCCAACATTCCCCGCCTTGCCTCCCGTGACTGGCCAGAGGACATGACATTCACCGCCTCCCGTGCCTCCTTTGGCTTTGCGATTGGGCAGAGCGGCGGGAGGCGCGTCCAATCGCAAAGCCAAAGGAGGCACGGGAGGCGGTGAATGTCATGTCCTCTGGCCAGTCAAGCGAGGCAAGGCGGGGAATGTTGGGGGGGGGAGTGAAGGAAATTTAAACAGATTACGAAAAGCTTGGTGGTGGATGGCATTCTTTCCAGGAAAACGCCTGGGGGGGGGGGCGGCTGGGCTGGGCATTTTCCTTGGCGATCTTCCCTTGGCTTCCCTGGCCGCCTAGCGCTGCGATCTTCCGATGTTCCCTTGGCTTCCCTGGCCGCTTCCCTGGCGGCCAGGGAAGCCAGGGAAGATCAGAAGATCGCCAAGGGAAGATTGGAAGATCGCAGCGCCAGGCGGCCAGGGAAGCCAAGGCGGCCAGGGAAGCCAAGCCGGGAGCAGCGGCAACGCTGCTCCGGTTGCCTGGTCCTCTCCTGCCTCCCACGCTGTTGTTCCCCGCTGCGTCAGGCGCCGCCAGCCCCGAGTCAGACGCACCCTCGCTGCCGCGCCCAGCCGCTGCCCGCCCCGTCCTAGCCAGAGCCTGAGCCGGCCCGCTCGGTTGCGCCTCCTCGCCCGCGGCCCGCCCACCCGCCCAGGATGCAGACCTGCTGCCTCTCCCGTGCCCGCCGCCGGCCTGATCCTGCGCCTCCTGCTTTCCCCCCCAGCCAAAAATACAAAGGCGGTCTGCCGCCGCCCGCGGAGCAATGGGAAACTGAAGCTGCTGGCGGTTTCAGACTCCCTTTGCTCCACGCTGCTCCGCCCTGCCTGTCATGCGATGGCAGACCGTCTTTGTGTTTTTCGCTGAGGGGGGGAGCAAGAGGACCTTCCTGACTCCCTCCCCCAGCGTCGGACCTCCTGCCCTCCCTCCCAGCCAAAAACCCAAAGCGGCCTCCTGAACGTTTTCGTCTTACGTACCTGCCGCTGCCGCCGAGAAGCCCCGCAGCCCGGCTGTCACATTTTAAAACAACCGGGTGGCTTCCCAGCAGCCTCTCCAAGCCGAACGCCAAACCCGAACTTCCGGGTTTGGCTCCGGGAGGCAACTGGGAAGCCCCCTGGCTGTTTTAAAAGGTGACAGCCGGGCTGCGGGGCTTCCCAGCAGCCTCCCGAACCGCCAAACCCGGAAGTTCAGGTTTGCCGTTCGTAACACGAAAAAAGTTCGTAAGAAGAGGCAAAATTTTTCTGAACCCCGGGTTCGTATCTCGGGTTGTTCGTAAGACGAGGGGTTCGTATCTTGAGGTACCACTGTATAAGCTTATTGACCTAAACTTGTGATGGCGAACCTATGACAGGAGTGCCAGAGGTGGCACAAAGAGCCCTTTGTGTGCACTCATGCTGTTGCCAAATGCTCTTCTGGTTTCTGGTGTACAGGCAGTCAGTTGGTCATCATGGGCACTGGAGCGTGAGAAAATGGTCTAAAAATGCCAAAAAAAAGCCATTTGGGGACTGCTTTCCTGATTTTATTTTATTTTATTTTATTGGATTTGTATGCCGCCCCTCTCCATAGACTCGCTGTTTCCTGGCTGTTTTCTGGGCCTTTTGGTCTGTTTTTCAGGTTATTTTGGGGGGTCATCACTCCACACTATACAGGGTACATTCCAAAAGTAATGCAATTATTTAAACAAAAAGTAATTTATTGAACAGATTTGCACAAACACTTAAAATTCTTCAAAGTACTGTCCTTGGGCCTCTACAGATTTTTTCCAGTCACTCTGTCATGACCAGTACGCACCCTGGAAGGCTTCTTCGGGGACATCCTGCAAGGTCTTTGTCACGGCTGATTGGATCTCTTCTATGGACGAAAAACACGCCTTGCCACAATGCACTATGAGTCGGCAAGTTCCTGGCCTAACACCAGGTGCCACCGCTGCCCCCCCCTCCCTATAGTCCTGATGTCGCCCTAACAGACTTCTTTTTGTTCCCGGCCCTGAAAGGAACCCTCGTTTTTCGTCCATAGAAGAGATCCAATCAGCCATGATGAAGACCTTGCGAGAGGTCCCCGAAGGAGGGAAAGGAAGGGAAGGGGAGGGAAGGAAAAGGAAAAAGAACAAAAGGAAAGGGAGTGAGGGAAAAATGAAAGGGAAGAAGGAAAAGAAAAAGAGAAAAAAGAAAGTAAAGATAGAAAGGGAAGAAGGAAAGAAAAATGGAAGAAAAGAGAAATAGAAACAGAAGACAGGATGGGGGAAAGACAAGAAAGTGGGAAGGAAGAGAAGAAACAAGGTGAAGAAGAAATGGAAGGGGAGGGAAAGAGAAGAAAGGGAAGAAAAGGGAAGAGGGATAGGAAAAAAGAGAAGGGGAGAATAGGAGTAATAATTTAATTTATAATAATAATAATTTATTAGATTTGTATGCCGCCCCTCTCCAAAGACTCAAAAGAATGGAAGACAGGAAGGGAAGGAAAGATTGGAAAGGGGTGACAGAAAAGGAAAAGGAAACTGTGAAGTAAAACAGAGAAGAGAGGGAAAGGAAGGGGAAAGGAAAACAGGAAATGAAGATAGAAAGGAAAGAAGGAAAAAGCAAAGAAGGAAAGGGAGGAAAGAAAATGAAGACTGAAAATGAGAGCCTGTCCAATTCTGTATTTATATAATTTATGAATGCTGGTTACCCAGTGTCATAATCCTTTGCGCACCTTATGTAAGATTCCCAGCATGCACCGGGAGACAGTCGCTGGTTGCCAAGGCAACCGCCAACAAATTTCTATGATAATGCACATGGCAATCCAAATTGTGGGACAACATCGGAGGAAGTAGCTTCCGCCAGCTAATTGGCGATGTAGCCGCACTCAAAGATGATGTGTTAAAGGCATTCCGCTCCCTGTATTTATTAGCTCTGACTCCTCACCCCACCCACTGCTTCTCTCCCCCCTGTTTTTTCCTTTCTTTTTGTCACCCCCCCCCTTATTTTTTTTTTCAAACTAGGGAAATGTAACCTGAGGCTGAATTTAAATTTGAGCAGAGGAGACTGTAGGAGCTTGTTTTGCCAGCTTACAAACCAATTAAGGGTTTCCAGGCTGACAGAGAATCGGCCCTTTGTCCTCCCTTCGGCTCCCCTCCCTCCCGCTCCCTCGAAATAAAAACGGATGAGGTCGTTGAGCAAAGAGAAGCCGGGCCAGAAAAGGGAGCTGTGTTCACAAGCTGGTTTTTGTGGCATCCCCTAATTAAAAGTGAAATGGCTGGAGGCTGGCCAGTCAAAGAATTTTTTTTTTTTAAATGGCATTTTAAACAAGGCTAGAAACTGCAGGGAGCTGGAAAGGAGGTTGGGCTGTCAGGGAACTGAATCTTACAAAAGCCTTCATGGAGGAAAGGCTTCGGATATGGGTAGGCCTCGACCAGAGGTAATTGTTAAGTCCTCGACGTGCAACTCCACCAGAAACGCAAATGGTCAAGCCACGCGAGCTGTTATGGATGTACCTTGGTACACTCATATAACGCCTATGCTGTGCAAGCTGCACTGGTTTCCTATTAGTCTCTAGGCACAATTCAAGGTATCTCCAAGACTGCCTTCTGCTGCACGAATCCCAGCGACCGGTGAGGTCCCACAGAGTTGGTCTCCTTAGGGTCCCATCGACCAAACAATGTCGACTGCCGGGACCCAGGGGAAGAGCCCTTCTCCGTGGGGGGCCCGGCCCTCTGAAATCAGCTCCCCCCGGAGATTCGCATTGCCCCCACTCTCCTTGAATACCGGAAGAGTTTAAAAACTCATCTTTGCCGCCAGGCCTGGGGTTCCTTAGATCTTCCCCCCTGACCAATGAATGTTTGATTGTTGAATGAATGATATTAATGTTTTTTTTTTTCCTTTTTAATTAGAATTTTAAAGACTGTTTTTTAATGTATTAATTGGATTGGTATTATTCTTGTTTTTCTGTATATGCTGTGAGCCACCCCGAGTCCTCGGAGAGGGGTGGCATACAAATACAAACAAACAAATAAATAAACAAACAAACAAACAAACAAATAATGTGAACAATTATATGATAAATATCTGATGCCGTTTAAAAAATATGTCCCTTGAGGGCTGTGAAGTGCAGAATACTGAGCTATTAGCAGGGATGGGCTTCTACAAGTACAGTCAGGTATGCAGAACTGGTAGAAAAAAATTGTTCAGGTACACAGAACCAGTAGAAAAAAAGAAATGACCCCCCCCCCCCTCTTTTGCACTCTGGGTATGTTTTTCCTATTGAGGTTGAAGGTGTATAATTTAGAAGAGCTGTCTGTGCGTACCTACACATACAATTTATATAGTAGATAATTTATATTTTTGTGTGCCTGTGTGTAATATATATGTACACATATGGCATATATACACAGAATTAAATAGAATATTTTGGGATACTCAGTAATAGTAAATAGATAGGGAAATTGCATCTCTTTGAGGCAAGGAGAGGGCCGGCACCCTAACCCTAACCCTTGACGTGAGTGATGTCAAGTTGGCCACCTTTAAGCCAGTCACATGACCTTTAAGCCACCCCCGTCACATGATCACCAAAGCAAACCTGGTCACATGACTGGCAAACACACCCACAAAATAAGCCACACCCACAGTGTGGCAGTAAACAAAATGGAGCCCTTTACTGGCTGTTAATAAATTAAAAAATAATAAAAGGAGGCTGGGTCCTGATGAGGGATAAAAGTTCAAGTTCTCCATGGTGATATTCAACCAGCTAACATTGTTCTTGGGCATAACGTAATAGTTTGAGGAATATTAAGGAATCCGACCCCTTAGCCACAGTGTATTTCCTTAGCTGCTCTATTTCTTTTTTCCTTCTAAGGTTGGGACCGTGCTATTTGCCACCGCAAAGCATTTTAATGGTTTTCCATCTCATTCTAGATGCAGGAAAATTGGAGAAATCAATTAATGATCCTTTAAATTACGATCCTATTACTGTTACTAGTACTTAACATTTTTAATGTGCTGTGCCGAATAGTGGTTGACTTCTAAAAACATGTTTTGCATTTATCCTGCGGGCCTCTCTTTAAAAAAAAACATTAAAAAGAAAAAAGAAATAAAACCAAGCATGTTAGGTCATTAGCTTTGATACGCAGTTAGATTTCAGCAGAATGGGTTGTCAAGCTTTGGTATTGAACATCCTGATGGTGTCCAATGGAAGCTGTAATTTAAAACATCTGAAGGGCTCTATAATAGAAAGCTTTTGTGAGATGCATCGGTCAGACTCATTTCTTTACAGTCTGGGCCAAGAACATTTAATCTTAGGAATAACTCTATAACAGCTCTGATTATAAGCTATTCATTATAGGAAAGGTTAAGGTTACAATACAAGGATTTAAGCAAGTGATGTATGTTGCTTTCAAATAAGATATCTGTCCATCCCATCCATTTTCTTTATATCATTTTCCTCTCATCTGTTCTCATCTATGTTTGTCTCATCTACCTACAATATCAGCCATTTATCTAATCTATCCATCCATCTTTCTATCCACCCACCCACCCACCCACCCACCCATCCATCTACACACCCATCTATCCATTAATTATTCTATTATCTCTCTCATCTTTCTCATCTGTCTATAGTGCCTATCCATCTCTTTCTCTACGTATCATCTCTGTCTGTCTATCTGTCTGTCTGTCTGTCTGTCTGTCTATATATCTATCTATCATTTACTCACTCATTGCTCTTTCATCTAGTCTCATCTATATTTGATTGCTTGATTGATTGATTGATTGTATTTATATGCCGCTCATTTCAAAACGGACTCAGAGCAGCTAACAAGTGGGATAAATACCAACAGTACTAAAATACAAATCAAAATACACAATAAAATCAGTAATATAATAAAACCATAAAACAATATCCTAAAAAACCCCATACATACACAGCAGTCAATCCTAATTCCAGGTCTGCCAGAAAAGCCAGGTCTTAACGGCTTTCTGGAAGACTGGTATGGAGGAGATAGTTTGAATCTCTGGGGGCAGTTGATTCCACAGGCTTGGAGCCCCCACAGAGAAGGCTCTTCCCTGAGGTCCCACCAATCAATATTGCTGCAGAAGGCTGGCTCTGTGGGCCATTACTGGCTGTAATGAGGTATGAGGTTGGTCTGGCCATATCTCCCTTGTCTATCTTATTCTTTCTATCATCTGGTTTATCTAAGGCAACATGATTCTTGTATGTTTTTACATCTACAGATAATGCAAAGGAAACATACCTCTTCTGTGATGAAAACAATCTGTCTCTTTTTATTGTAATTACTATGTCTTTTATCATTATGAAAGATAATTCCCACAGTACTTTGCTGAGATACCCAAGTGATTCCACTTTCTTGTTTATTTTGTGCCTTTAAAGGGGAAATAGAGGAGAAAATAAAGGAGTGAAATATAACTATGAGAGAATAGCAGGAAAAGATATAGGTATAGAAGAGAAGATATAGGAGATATAGGAGAGACAATAGGACAGGGGACATAGGCACTCTGGTGCACTTATGTACACCCCTTACTGACTGTTAGGGACTTGGGGAGGTCAACCATGGATAGGAACATAGAAACATAGAAGACTGATGGCAGAAAGAAATCTCATGGTCTCAACAGTCATTCTATAGATGTTTCTCAGCTGGAACTACATGTGATATCCTACCAGTTTCTTTAATAGAGTATAGTATTATAGTACATATTAACATAACATAACATAAGTAGAACATAGTAATAGAATGGATAATAAGACAGTAGGACAGGAACATTAGGCACAAAAGTGCACTTATGCACGCCCCTTACAGATCTCTTAGAAAAGGGGAGAGGTCAATTGTAGATAATGTAAAGTTGAAGATTTTGGGATTGGGGGAAGCAACAACAGAGTCAGGTAATAAGTTCCAGGCGGTGACCACTCTATTGCTGAAATCGTATTTTCTGCAGTCAAGTTTGGAGCGATTTACATTTAGTTATTAATCTATTACGTGCTCTTGTGTTGGTTGTTGTTAAAGTAGTACAGTAGTTAGTACTAAAGTACTAAAGTAGTGGTACTAAAGTAGTACTAAGAAAGTACTGTATTGTAGGAAGAATTTTATGAATTTTTAATGGATTAAATTTTTTTAATGGATTTAATGGATTTAAGCCCCCTTGGAAAACCCAACCCTTTTGCGAATCCACAAAAAGTTGAACCGCAAAGTAGCGAGGGATTACTGTACACCTGTATCTCGCCCCAAACTTATACAGCCAGAAGTGGTGGGGCTCATTTTTTGGATAGGGGTAGCTTATATTGGGCCCACATTATAAAAGTCAAGCTAGGTCCTTATTTTGGGGTTCTGTCTTATTTTGGGGGAAACACAGTAGTTATGTCATTCCATTAAACCCCATTAATTCCAGGAATTTTTTTCTGTTACGATTAAAGTGTACAAAAACAAGACAGTACATAATGAAAAAAAGAGTACATATTAGTATTCCATTTGCAACTCATGCTAATCATTTTTTTTTTCCTGACCAATTCAAGGAAATGGAGCACTCACTCTATTTTGTTTGTTTATTGTGATGCTGAATGATAGGGATTTTTATTTCAGGTTAATTAACTGAGCATCAAAGTAGACTCGACCTTAAATAAATGTCACATTTACCAAGCAGAGTTTTTATTATTTGCATTTCAAATAGCATGACATCATCTCCGTGTGCTTGGTACATTTTGGGGTTACAGCTGGAGCAAAACTGAAAACTGAAAAATATGTTTTTGTCCCATTCTTTAAGAGAGGCAAGCTTGCAAATGGCCAAGTCTAACTAACTAAAAGCCAGAACTGTAAAATTTGTCATAACTGATGAAACCCTAGATAGACGTAGGGTTTCAGAAATATCATAGCTAAACTTGGCATTTTCCCGATGGTAATAACATTTTCAACTGCAGAACTTTCCAACACAGTGATTTTAATGTTTGGTCATTCTTGAGGAATTTGATTTTTTTTTCTCCAATTACGGTATGAAGTAACCCATTGGAAAGTCATTGTTTTTTCCTGGACACAGTACATTTTTTTAAAACGAGCATCCAAAATTTATTTATTTGTTTGTTTGTTTATTTATTGGATTTGTATGCCGTCCCTCTCCGTGGACTCAGGGCGGCTAACAACAGTGATAAAAACAGAATGTAAAAATCCAATACTAAAACAGCTAAAAACCCTTGTTATAAAACCAATCATACATATGAACATTACCATGCATAAATTGTAGAAGCCTAGGGGGAAAGATTATCTTAGTTCCCCCATGCCTGACGGCAGAGGTGGGTTTTGAGGAGCTTACGAAAGGCAAGGAGGGTGGGGGTTATTCTAATCTCTGGGGGAAGTTGGTTCCAGAGGGCCGGGGCCGCCACAGAGAAGGCCTCTTCCCCTGGGCCCTGCCAACCGTCATTGTTTAGTTGACGGGGACCCGGAGAAGGCCCACTCTGTGGGACCAAACTGGTTGCTGGGATTCGTGCTGCAGAAGGCGGTCCCTGAGATAATCTGGCCCAGTGCCATGAAGGCAAATGCATTTAATAATGTGCATTTTGAAATTGCATAATGTATCTTTTAAAAGCAACTATTTCAAGAAAACCATGGGGGGGGGGTTGTTGTTTTTAAAGAAAATATAATCTTTACTGGAGATAAATAGTGGATGGGATACAGAAAGCAAAAGGACTACATAGTATTGGCACAAATGTATATGAATTTAGAGTATATAGTTATAAATCAAAATACACACATATATAGAAGAAAATAAGGCTAAAGAGAAAGAAAAAGAAGGAAAGAAAAAGGGAAAGGAAAGAGAAGAGAAAAAAATTAAAAATAGAAGAAAGAAGACTTAATTTCATATCTATAAATTTATCAGATGTCATAAATGGTGTCAACTTATCTGTTGACCTGATTACTCTACAGCTTTAAAGACCTTTATTATCTGTATAGATGAAAGTTTTAAGTTTCTAAACTTGAGTTAGAGTTTACATTTTAGATATCCCTCTTTAAGCACAGATTTACATAACATGGTGTTGTGGTTCCGTCTGAGGCCCCTCCGGGAACGGCTGACCTTCTGTCGGTTTCCAGCTCAGAGGGAGAGGCTGAGGAACAGGAGGTGCAGACAGACGAGGAGGAGGAATCCCAGGCTGAAGAAGAGGGAGGACAGCCAGAGTCCCACCAGGGGGAGCTCTCCCCAGCAAGCAGCCTGGATTCCTTAGAGGAAAGTGCACAAGCCATAATTGATCTGCGACAACGAAGAGCTACTCAGAGACGGAATCAATTGGCTAAATACTTTCAGCATTAAAGTGGCAACAGCTGGGTTTGGGTGTGGTGCTCTTGGGAAAGGCTAAAAGGCAGACCCACCCTTCCTGGCTTGTGGGAGTTTTATCTTTGAGAGTCGTGGGACCTGACTGTGAACTTTGGCGTCTTGGAATCCTGGTTTGTGCCTTTGACTATTGAAAACCTTGGGGGGGGGGGATGCCAGCAAGAAGCTTGCTGTATTGTCTGGACATCAGGACCCTGCTGTACCGTATTATATCCTGTCTGTTGGGAAGAACAGGTTTTCCTCTGTGCTTATTTTTTCCAGTTATAAAATACTTTTGGCTTTTACCAGAGTGTCTGGCTGTTTTTTCCAGTTGGTGTTGAGGTCTGGGGGAACCCAGACAGAACAACATATATTGACAATTTCCATCTGGATTGAAGGCTGTTGTACCGACATGTGACAGAAGAGTGGCGCAAAACGATACGGGCTGGAAGCAGATGGAACTATGCAACTTTTCCCTTGGAAAAGTACTTGCACATTGGCAATCTGGAAAAATTCCTGTAACAACTTGTTAGAAATTTCAGTTCCACCATGAACTGTCCTAATGTGAAAGAAATATTTGGAGAACAATTAATGGCTCACTTTAATGTGTTATGAAAGCCAATGTTTTTTAGTCTTGAGGGAAATGGGAGCTGATGGGAGCTCAGTCTTCCATCCTTCCAAAGTTTGTAAAATAAGGACCCAGATCTTGAGGGCAACCTGCTGACTCTGTAAACCACCAAGAGAGTGCTTTAGAGCACAATGTCAGGGTTCCAAATAGCATACAAAACTAAATCAGAGTCCGAGTATTCCTCAAAGTCCCAATGTATTATTTATTTATTTATTCATTCATTCATTCATTTGTCCAATACACAATACATATGGAAGAGAATAGACATGAAGTAATATATATAAAGATAATATGTAAAAATAGAGGAGAAGATATATGAAAGGAAGAAAATATATATGATATATGAGAGAAAGGAAAGACAATTGGATAGGGGACGAAAGGCACACTAGTTCACTTATGTACGCCCCTTACTGACCTCTTAGGAACCTGGAGAGGTCAATCGTCGATAGTCTAAGGGGAGAAATGTTGGGGGTTAGGGGTTGACACTATTGAGTCCGGTAATGAGTTGCACGCTTCGACAACTCGATTGTTAAAGTCATATTTTTTACAGTCAAGTTTGGAGCGGTTAATATTAAGTTTGAATCTGTTGCGTGCTCTTGTGTTGTTGCGTTTGAAGCTGAAGTAGTCATTGACTGGTATGACATTGCAACATATTAGTGCCATGTTGGTACATCTGGGTGAAACCTGAATCTGAAGTCCCCCAGGTGGATGGGTTATACAGTGGGGGGGTAGTAAGTTTATGCACTATTTATTGAATACTTAATAGGGTTTTTTATTGTCCTTCCTTCTCTAGTAATAATGATAATGATAATGATAATGATGATGATGATGATGATGATGATGATGTAATAATAATAATAATAATAATAATAATAATAATAATAATAATAATTTATTAGATATGTATGCCGTCCTTCTCTGTAGACTCGGGGCAGCTAGTACCTTAGTATGATCTTTAATTGCTTTTAAAATAGGAAATAATTAAATGGTATGTTTTTACCCATAAACGCTTTAATCATTTTAATCATTATCTAGAACTGAACTTTTATAGCAATTAAAGAAAATTGAGCTACTTGCCTAATCTGTCATCATACTTAACCTTGTGGGTTCAGTACAAAACCTTAAAATGTTACTGTGCTCCTCAAGAAATAATGCCGTCTATCATTTGTCCTTTTTTGTGGCTATTCCAATAATGTGACTTAATCAACTGAAAAAGAGACCAAGCACCACCTTATCTTGGTTGGTAAACCACTCCCACCCAGTCACATGACTTTTAAGCCACCCCCAGTCATGTGATTGTCAAGCCACTCCTACCGGGTTACATGACCATCAAGCCACACCCAGAAAATAAGCCAGAAAGTGTGGCAGTAAAAGCAATTTTGGCAGCTCATCACTGATGGACTTCCACTCCCAGAATTCCCCAGGTACTATGCTGGTTGAGAAATTCTGGAAATTGAAGCCCACACATCTTCAAGTTTTCAAGACCGAGAAATGTTGCTCTTATACCTTTCCCAGTCAAGTGCAATGATCCGATCGAGATTGAACTCTTGATATGGAAGTCTTCTGCCAACAGCTCATTTTATGTCTGGTTGCTAGGGCATTCCCCCCCCCCCTTTTTATTGTCAAGTAGATAGCACTCTACAGGGTGCTATACACGTTCACTCAGCCAGACACTTGCCAGCTGTCCAAATGATCTTAAGGAAGTAATCTTCCTTTTGCTCACTTTTCTTATTGATAAATCTGGCTGTGGTTTAGATGTTTCCATGAGATAAACCCCTTGAGATTTCCCGCACGAAAGAAATATGGCATATAAATTAATATTCATGTTTAAAAATTGCTTCCCTGAAAATTAGCCCTCCCCCAAGATACACTGCTCAAAAAAATAAAGGGAACACTTAAATAGAGAATAGAATCGAATAGAATTCTTTATTGGCTAAGTGTGATTGGACACAGAAGGAATTTGTCTTGGTGCATTAAACAACACAATGTAACTCCAAGTGAATCAAACTTCTGTGAAATCAAGCTGTCCACTTAGGAAGCAACACTGTTTGACAATCAATTTCACATGCTGTTGTGCACATTCAACCTTGTACAAAACAAAGTATTCAAAGAGAATAGTTCATTCATTCAGATCTAGGATGTGTTATTTGAGTGTTCCCTTAATTTTTTGTGAGCAGTGTATTTAAATGCATGCACAGCCAGTCCCCACCATTTCCTTTGGTTAGGGTTAGGAAGACAGCGCTGGAAATCAGGTAATAGCATTTAGATTTATATCCCACTTCACAATGCTTTATAGCCCTCCCTGAGCGGCTGACAGAGAGTCTGAGTATGAGAAACTGTGATTCACATTTTGACTTCTGCTCCAGATTGGTATGGTTTAGTGCAGTGATGGGGAACCTACTGAGCACGTGGAACATGGAGCCATATCTGAGGGCACACAAGGCTTTGCCCTGTGTCAGCTCCAGCGCATGCCAGATATTCAAAGCTGTGCACGCAATGCACTGGTAGCGGTAGTAGAGGCAATCCCCACCTGGGTATAATATAGAATTTTATTGTCCAAGTGTGATTGGACACACAATGAATTTGTCTTGGTGCATAGGCCCCTCAGTGTAGAAAGGATAAGTTTGTCAAGAATCATAAAGTACAACACTCAATAGCATTTAGCAATAGCATTTTAGACTTATATAATAGTAATAATTAATAATAATTTATTAGATTTGTATGCCGCCCCTCTCCGTAGACTCGTAGTGGCTCACAACAAAATAATAACAATGTAACAAATCTAATATTAAAAACATCTAAAACCCATCATTAAAACCATGCAACACAATCATACCATACATAAACTATATAAGCCTGGGGTATCTCAATTCCCCCATGCCTGGCGACATAGGTGGTCTTTAACAACTTACGAAAGGCAAGGAGGGTGGGGGGCGATTCTGATCTCTGGGGGGAGTTGATTCCAGAGGGCCGGGGCTGCCACAGAGAAGGCTCTTTCCCTGGGGCCCACCAAACGACAATGTTTAGTCGATGGGACCTGGGGAAGTCCAACTCTGTGGGACCTTACTGGTCGCTGGGATTTGTGCGGTAGAAGACGGTTATATATATATTGTTTCACAGTACTTTACAGCCCTCTCTAAGTGATTTACAGAGACTAAGCATATTGCCCCCAACAATCTGGCTCCTCATTTTACCGACCTTGGAAGGCTGGAAGGCTGAGTCAACCTTGAGCCTACTGAGATTCGATCTGCCAAACTGCTGGCAGCTGGTGATCAGCAGAAGTAGCTTGCAGTACTGCACTCTAACCACTGTGCTACCAAGGTTCTGGGAACAAATGATAGCCTGGGTACAAATAAGCAATCAAATCATATTAGGAAACATTTCAATTGTTAGGAACCAATTGTTTACCTAAACATTTAGCAACTGATTTGCTAAATCCTGCTAGGTGTGACCAGGCACAGTTTTTGTACTTCCAGGTACCGTGTGACTTCATACCGTGAGTTAATTCTATACCAGGCTCAGCATGTTTTGTAAACACAACCTTGATGTTCACGATTTTAAAAAGTTCCCTGGGGAACAGGGGAGTGGACTATCCTGGGGATAGCAGTAGAGAATATCTCATCAGCGTAGACCACTGCTGAGAAAGGAGATAAAAGCTTCCATTACTATGAATATATTATAAGCAACACAGGAAAGCAGAAAGGAAGCCTACATTATTCAAGAGATTATCAGGCCCAACACCTTTTGAGCGGTTAATGGCAAAAACGGTTTCTGTAAAAATCTGATGGGATCAAACAATCGACTCTGAAAGAATGGGCTTCAACGGACACGCTTAGAACTTAAATGTGCTCTGGACCGCAGCCCAGAATGCGTCCTTCATTCCCCTTCATTCACATGGGAGGGAAACAACATTTGAGATGAATTATGCTGGATAACACAGCACACACCCCTTTTTTTCCTTTCGGCGTCATTGAAAAGAATGCCTCTCCTTGCCACTTATATTGAATGAAATGCAGGTCATAGGAACAGGGAATAGACTTGTACGTCAACTCAAGGAAAGTGTGCAGATAATACAGTGGTACCTCTACTTACAAACTTTAATTTGTTCCGTGACCAGGTTCTTAAGTAGAAAACTTTGTAAGAAGAAGCATTTTTTTCCCCGTAGAAATCAATGTAAAAGCAAATAATGTGTGTGATTGGGGAAACCACAGGCAGGGTGGAGGCCCTGTTTCCTCCCAGGAGATTCCTAGAGAGGCCCCACGGAGGCTTCTCCCTGCCTTTTCCAGCCCTGTTTCCTCCCAGGAAATTCCTAGAGAGGCCCCATGGAGGCTTCTCCCTGCCTTTTCCAGCCCTGTTTCCTCCCAGGAAATTCCTAGAGAGACCCCATGGAGGCTTCTCCCTGCCTTTTCCGGTTACAGTTTTGGAGGCTCAGGTTTGTAAGTAGAAAATGGTCCTTGAGAAGAGGCAAAAAAATCTTCAGCACCCGGTTCTTACCTAGAAACGTTCGTAAGTAGAGGTGTTCTTAGGTAGAAGTATCACTGTACTTTGCTTTATTACTGCCGAGGGCTTTATTGTCCTTTTGAACAAGAAGTACGGCATTTTCATACAAATATGCTTAGCATAGATTGGATGGAATTATAGAGCTGGAAGCGACCATAAGCCACTGATTGTGGCCTCTGCTTGAAATTGAATATATACGCGGTAAGGGAAGCTGCCTATCGCTCTAGGCCTTAATGTTACAGTCACTTTAAGAACAGCTCAGAGAAATAATAGAAGTCTCAGGAAGATGTTAGCTGGAGGAGTCTTCCCCAAGGTATTTTCTTCACGAGATTTGGAAGCAATATTCCCATTGATCCCATCCACCATAACTGGATGGATTGAAACAATTTGGTCTAAAATAGAAACATATAAACATAGAAGATTGATGGCAGAAAAAGACCTCGTGGTCTATCTGGTCTGCCCTTATACCATTTCCTATATTTTATCTTAGGATGAATATATGTTTATCCCAGGCATGTTTAAATTCAGTTACTGTGGATTTGCCAACCATGTCTGCTGGAAGTTTGTTCCAAGCATCTACTACACTTTCAGTAGAATAATATTTTCTCACGTTGCTTCTGATCTTTCCCCCAACTAACCTCAGATTGTGTCCCCTTGTTCTTGTGTTCACTTTCCTATTAAAAACACTTCCCTCCTGAACCTTATTTAACCCTTTAACATATTTAAATGTTTCGATCATGTCCCCCCCTTTTCCTTCTGTCCTCCAGACTATACAGATTGAGTTCATTAAGTCTTTCCTGATACGTTTTATGCTTAAGACCTTCCACCATTCTTGTAGCCCGTCTTTAGACCCGTTCAATTTCTGGAAAATATCAGGCTGTTGAAGGCTGCTCTGGAGTCTTTTCAGTTATTGACATTTCAGAGAAAATTCAATGCATGCTATCTCTAGAGGTCATGGAAATTATAGATACAATAGAATAGAATAGATAGAATAGAATTATTTTATTTTTATTTTAGAGTGCAGTACTGCAAGTTATTTCTGCTGATCACCGGCTGCCAGCAGTTTGGCAGATCGAATCTCAGTAGGCTCAAGTTGACTCATCCTTCCATCCTTCCAAGGTCAAGAATCATATGGTACAACACTTAATGATTGTCATAGGGGGTCAAATAAGGAAGGAGGAAACAATATTTATAAAACTCTTAACGATACAAGCAACATGTTACAGTCACACAGTCATAAGTGGAAGGAAATGGGTAATAGGAATGATGAGAAAAAACTAATAGTAATATTAGTGCAGACTTAGTAAATATACTGCTCAAAAAATAGAGGGAACACTTAAACAACAAAATATAACTCCAAGTAAATAAAACTTCTGTGAAATCAAACTGTTCTCTTAGGAAGCAACACTGGTTGACAATCAATATCATTTTGTTGCCAGCACATTCAACTTTGTACAGAACAAAGTATTCAGTGAGAATATTTCCTTCATTCAGATTTAGGATGTGTTATTTGAGTGTTCCCCCTTTTTTTGTCATTGAGCAGTGTAGTTTGACAGTGTTGAGGGAATTATTTGTTTAGCAGAGTGATGGCGTTCGGGAAAAAGCTGTTCTTGTGTCTAGTTGTCTTGGTGTGCAGTGTTCTGTAGTGACATTTTGAGGGTAGAAGTTGTTGAAACAATTTATGTCCAGGATGCAAGGGGTCAGTAAATATTTTCACAGCCCTCTTTTTGACTGTTGCAGTATACAGGTCCTCAATGGAAGGCAGGTTGGCAGCAATTGTTTTTTCTGCAGTTCAGTTATCAGACGGATTTTAAAGTGAAGGAATATGAAGTTAAGTTTCCTTTCTGTCTTCTGGCTAGAGAGATGGCACTCCAGAACAACCTCCAAAGTAGGGATGTTCTCATTTCAACATCTCCTTCTCTTTTATCCCCTCACCTGTGCAAGCCTGCCTAGGGGTGGGATGCTAAAAGGACCTCCTTCACCTCCATTGCTAGGCCTTTAAACAATCACCTGCTATCAAAGGGATCACTAATGACTGCAAAAAGATGCCTTGGCAACTAATCACAGGTGGCAGTGGGTGTGAAGTGGGGGAGCTTTATAACCAATTTTTAGAATAATGGGTCTATTCAAGGCATTTCGAGAAGGGCTCTTTTGTCTGGCTAGCCGTGCGGCCTGCCGAGCTAAAAGGACTCTTTCGCTCAATTTGTCTAAAAGCAGGCTGGTTTGTCTCACAGCCACGGGGGTGCATTGCACTTCATGTTGGCTTAACTCTTTCCAGCCCAACTGGTTTGCAAATCTTCCAATTGATAATATTGAACGGGCTGCAAAAATGGTGGACGGTCTTAAGCATAAAACTTATCAGGAAAGACTTCATGAACTCAACCTGTATAGTCTGGAGGACAGAAGGGAAAGGGGGGACATGATCGAAACATTTAAACAGCTTTGAGTCTCTGGCATACACTGGAGCTGACATAGGGCAGCACCTTGATATGGCTCCATGGTCCACTTGCTCAGTAGGTTCCCCATCACTGCACTAAACCATACCAATCTGGAGCAGAAGTCAAAATGTGAATCACAGTTTCCAAAGACAGGCTACAAGAATAGTGGAAGGTCTTAAGCATAAAACGTATCAGGAAAGACTTAATGAACTCAATCTGTATAGTCTGGAGGACAGAAGGGAAAGGGGAGACATTATCGAAACATTTAAATATGTTTAAGGGTTAAATAAGGTTCAGGAGGGAAGTATTTTTAATAGGAACGTGAGCACAAGAACAAGGGAGCACAATCTGAGGATAGTTGGGGGAAAGATTAGAAGCAACGCGAGAAAATATTATTTGACTGACAGAGTAGTAGATGCTTCGAACAAACTTCCAGCAGACGTGGTTGGTAAATCTACAGTAACTGAATTTAAACATGCCTGGGATAAACCTAGATCCACCCTAAGATAAAATACAGGAAATAGTATAAGGGCAGACTAGATGGACCATGAGGTCTTTTTCTGCCGTCTATCTTCTATGTTTCTAAGTTCGGCTTCTTTGTGTGCTCCCAACCCTAGAAGAAGACAGATGAAGGAAACCAAAGCCGATCTTTGGAACATCCTGACACGAAGGGTTGGGAAGCCTTCCTGTTTAGACTAGACAGCTTGTGGAGGAGGAAGCAAAATCTTCCTGTCTCTGATTCATTCTTTGGCTTGGCCTTCAGGCCTGAGATGACTTTCCTCTCTGCAGACCTTTGTTCTGGCAGTTGTCCTTTGGGATGATTTGTTGCCTCTCTCTTCGCTAAAACATCTTGGATAGCTGCTTTTACGGAAAGAAAGAAAGAAAGATTTCTCCCCGGGCTATGCTCTTGTCTTTTAGTTAAAACAGGAATGGGGAATTTATAGCCTGAAGCATTATTCCAGGCTTGCAAGGCTAATATAGAATCTCATTAAAGTCAAGGGTGGGCTTCCAAAGTTTTAGCAAGAGGTTCTCGTCCCAATTGATGGGTGGGTGTGGCCATGGTGGGCGTGGCCTAGTGGGTCTCCTGAACCACTATGGAGGGGGGCATTTTTGCCCTAATCGGGCTCCAGAGGCTTTCCTTGAGGAGTAAAACGGCACACACACAAAATAACTAAATAAACATAATAACTTTTTAACATTTTGTTTATTTCATTTACGGTAGCTCTGAATTTTACATGCACACTGCCGGCCACTTCAAAGCTAAGTACCGAGTATAAGACGCAACGAAGTATAAGACACATCTTAGTTTGGTAGGAGGAAAACAAGGAAAAAAGGCCTCTGCCTCCAAGCGATTTGCCAAACATTTATCTGAGCCGGTTAGAATGCGGTATTGCAGGCTAAATCTGACCATTGCCAGGAGTTCAGTCCTGACCAGCTCAAGGTTGATTCATCCTTCCATCCTTCCAAACTCAGTATATGAGGTCCCAGATTGTTGGGGGCAATATGCTGACTTGATAAACTGCGTAAATAGGTATGTATAGCATTTTGAAGCGACATGTAAGTCTAAGTTCTTGTTGTGGTTAGCTCTGGCCCAGCTCCTGCCCCAAGGACTGTGGATGTGGGGGAGACATCCACATGCCGCAGGCCTGTTTTGCTCCCGGTGGAATCTGCTGATGAAGGCTCCTCTGACCAAGAAGACATTTGTGACAGGGAGGAGGAGAGTGTGGCAGACAGCTCAGAAGGAGATCAATTATCTAGCTCCTCCTTGGATTCGGAACAAGAGTTAATGATACAGCCACGCATGTGGAGAGCGATGCATAGGCAGCAACAACTGAGAGATTATTATCAAAGAAAATGAGGCCACCTGTGGTTGGGTGGGGCTGTGGTAATTAGTGAGGCTGCTATAAATAGCAGCCTGTGGGTTTGGCCATTGTGGAGGATTATCTGATTGTTGTGTTTTGTGCCTGCCTTGCTGACTTCGAACTTTGTGTGCTGATTTTTCCCGCTTTGAAACTAAACCAGAGCAAAGTGTGTTTCACTTTGTGAAAGAAGAAGGACTAAGCTAAGTATCTCAGAACTGATAAGGGACTTGTACAAATTACCAGTTTGTTTTGAGACGAGTGCTCTTTGCTATACAAAAAGAGTGCTTAGTTTATTTGAATTTTTGGTATAAAGAACATTGTTTTCAATTTTCAAACGTGTATGTGTCTGAAATTTGTATCTGTGTATTTTTGGGAGGATTCTACCAGAGAGCTCGACAGAACAGTTCTATTGATATTGCTGTTGTTATCAGATCTGGGACATCTATCTATCCTACCAGGTCAGATCAAGCAGGAAAGTTCTTAGTCTCTTCTCCTAAATATTGTCCATCTGATAGGAGCCAGGAAGTAATCCTTTTCTAGGCCTTTCCCTTGTCATATGGAATATTCTGCCTACTGATGCGTGCCAGGCCTCTATCTTTCCTTTTCTGTCCTTCCATAAAGCTTTTGAAGACCTGGCTTCTCTCCATAACATAGGAAGGAGACTAGATAATTGTACATTAGAACCACTTTGGCACTTTTTTTTTTAATGTTTTAGTTGGTTGAGTTTCAGAGTGTCGGGTCCAAGAAAGCAGAATCCTGGATATTCAAAAGTACTACGAGTTTATTTCATGCTAGCTTTATGCAAGAATCTGATATGCTAATGGTCAAGGCAAATTGATGCTACATTGATGGAATTCATGGAGGGATGGACTTAGGTCACTTTTGGGAATATAGTGACTCCCAACTGATGGCACATTTGATCTTGCCCTGAGGTTCAGCCTGGTCATCTCCTACAATAGTTTTCACATGTGTTTATATGTCTTTTAATTTTCGATTGGGAGCCACCCAGATTTTGGTTGAAAGATGGGTGGCTCTATAAATGCTTTAAATATATACATTCATACATAAATACATAGTTACATACATAGCAGGTGGGGTTCCTCATCTCTAGCGCTATTGGTGTGCTCCTGGAGACTGGTGTGGGTGCGCATACATCCGGTGGGTGGGCACGGGCATCTCCGTTTTAGATTCAGCTCTTGCACATGCGCTAGAAGCAAAATCTTGGGGTAAGATGCTCGTGCGAGAGAGATTTCACCAATTTTCAGTTGGTTTTTTGCTTCGCGAAAGCAAAAAAATGCCGAAAATTGGTGAAATCTCATGAATGCAAGAGTTCTCATATGATAATTTGCTTGCAGCCCATGCACAGAAGCCAAATCCAGGCGTGGGCGTGCATGTGTTTGGGATGTGCATGCAGCTCCATTTTCCCTACCAGAATGCCATTCCCCCCCCTCCCAGGAACCCATTATTGATACATAGATACAGTCCCAAAGGTGCAATTGACTTGAACACTCTGAAGCTGAAGAACCTTCTTGGATCAGAAGGGAAACGTCTTCAAAGAAAAACCAGAAAATCTCAGTTCCCTGTTTAAAAAGCACCTTTGGGACAACTGTGACCTGGATGACTGAAAATAATAATAATAATAATAATAATAATAATAATAATAATAATAATAATAATAAATTAGATTTGTATGCCACCCCTCTCCGAAGACTCAGGGCGGCTCACAACAACGATAAAAACAATATTATAATGGCACAAATCTAATATTAAAAAAACCCTAAAAACCCTATCATAATTAAAAACCAAACAGCACATACATACCAAACATAAATTATAATAAGCCTGGGAGAAAGATGTCTCAAATCCCCCATGTCTGGCGGTATAGGTGGGTCTTAAGTAGTTTACGGAAGACAATGAGGGTGGGAGCAGTTCTAATCTCCAGGAGGAGTTGATTCCAGAGGTCTGGGGCCGCCACAGAGAAGGCTCTTCCCCTGGGGCCCACTAGATGACATTCTTTAATCGACGGGACCCGGAGAAGGCCAACTCTGTGGGACCTTATCGGCCGCTGGGATTTGTGCGGTAGCAGGCAGTTCCGGAGGTACTCTGGTCCAATGCCATGTAGGGCTTTAAAGGTCATGACCAACACTTTGAATTGTGACCGGAAACTGATTGGCAAATCTCCATAGACATTCAATCAGCTGTCATTCCATGGTCACCCTACTGAGTAGTATCTCCCAACCAAGCCCCTCTGAATGACGTCAACGTTGAAGACAAGTAACAATAAAACAGATCTGAACAATAGGAGCTGGCACAGTGATGGGATCCTATGGGTACGGTTAGGTACACAGAACCGGTAGAAAAATTTTGGTCAGGTATGCAGAACTGGTCAAAAATGTTGATTGTTTTTCTTTTGTTCCCTTCTAGACTCTGAGTATATTTTTCCTATTGCAGTAAATGAGGTTGAATGTGTATAATTTTAGAAGAGCTGTTTGTATATTTGTGTGTGTGTACATACACTTACAGTTTATATACCGTGTTTCCCCGAAAGTGAGACAGTGTCTTACTTTCTTTTTATCCCCAAAAGCCCAACTATGTCTTACTTTCGGGGTATGTCTTATATTGTCCTGGGCACCGGGGCTGGCTCGTCTTCGGGCTTCGGCCCGGGCGAGGCCTCTTCGGGCGCCGGAGCTGGCGGCGACTTCCTGACGCGCTACCGGCTGGTGTCATCTAAGCTCCGCTGCGCCCAGAGCTTGGGCCACCTGGCGGGCGAGGCGGCGGCCCTGGCCGAAGCGTTGGAGCAGTTCGCGGCACTGGCGAGGGAGCTGCGCGCCCAGGAGAGTCTCCCTTACGCAGCCTGGTGCCAGCTGGCAGTGGCGCACTGCGCCCAGAGCTTGGGCCACCCGGCGGGTGAGGCGGCGGCCCTGGCCGAAGCGGCGGAGCAGTTCGCGGCGCTGGCGAGGGAGCTGCGCGCCCAGGAGAAT
The DNA here is from genome assembly GCF_031021105.1 of Erythrolamprus reginae. NCBI lineage: Eukaryota > Metazoa > Chordata > Lepidosauria > Squamata > Dipsadidae > Erythrolamprus > Erythrolamprus reginae. Next base: position 408,022,357 of record NC_091950.1, read on the forward strand.
CTCCCTTATGCAGCCTGGTGCCAGCTGGCAGTGGCGCGCTGTGTAAGGGAGACTCAAGCAAAGGACGGTGCTGGTCCGAAGCGAGCCGAGCGGGCAGCGGCTTGCAGCGAAGGCGCTCGTCCCAGCAACCAAGTCCTGCCGAGGCTCAGCTGCAAGCGGCCAGCGAGGCCGACTGGCTCCGAGGCAAGCGGCCGGAGCTGCGCCCTCCTTCGCCCCACCTGCCTGCCGGAAAGGAGGCGGGCGAAGCAGGGCGCAGCTCCGGCCGCTCGCCTTGGAGCCGGTCGGCCTCGCTGGCCGCTTGCAGCCGAGCCTCGGCAGGACTTGGTTGCTGGGACGAGTGCCTTCGCTGCAAGCCGCCGCCCGCTCGGCTCGCTTCGGACCAGCGCCGTCAAAGCGAAGGACGGATAAATGCCTCCCGGGCGGATAAATGCCTCCCGGGCGCTCCGCATCCACTTGAGCTTCTCCTTCTTCCCTCTCGCCTCGCCGAGTCAGGTGCAGAAGGCTTAGCGGGGGTCCCCGGGAGGCGGGATGACTCCCTTTCCCTGCCCCCGCCATCCCGAGGCCATGTCCACGGGCTCGCTGAGCGATGCCGAAGACCTCCCCGAGGTGGAGATCCTGGGCAGCCTGAAAATGGACCGCTGCCGCTCGCCGGCCGCTCCACGCCACAGCCCCGCGCAAGGCTCGGCTGGCGAGCGGGGCTCCCCGGGCAAAGGCCGGGGCACGGTGGCGGGCAAGGCATGTAAGAAAACCCCGGGCAAGAAGAGCCCTCCGGGTACAGCTCCCCCCCGGCAATACCCCCGTGTTTCCCCGAAAGTAAGACATATGTCTTACTTTCGGGGTACGGCTTATATTAGCCGACCCCCCTGAAACCCCCGATACGTCTTACAATCGGGGGTGTCTTACTATCGGGGAAACACGGTAGTAGATTATGTATATTTTTTGGTATTCCTGTGTGTAATATGTACATACACATGTGGCATCTATACATAGAATTGAATTGTATATTTCGGATGTTCAGTAATAGTAAATAGGGAGATTGTATCTCTTTGAGGCAAGAGGCCAGGGACTCTAACCCAAGCCCTTGACATGAGTGATGTCAAGTGGGCCATCTTTAAGCCAATCATATGACTCTTAAGCCACCCCTCCAGTCACATGATCATCAAGCCACTCCCACCTGGTCACATGGCTGGCAAGCCACACTCACACAATTAGCCATGCTCACAGTATGGTAGTAAAAAAAATTTCAGCCCTTCACTGGAGCTGGGACAACCCTAGAGAGATTACAAAGAGGGAGAATGTGATCCCCTTATATAGAGCGCTGGTGAGACCACATTTGGAATATTGTGTTCAGTTCTGGAGACCTCACCTACAAAAAGATATTGACAAAATTGAACGGGTCCAAAGACGGGCTACAAGAATGGTGGAAGGTCTTAAGCATAAAACGTATCAGGAAAGACTTCATGAACTCAATCTGTATAGTCTGGAGGACAGAAGGAAAAGGGGGAACAGGATCGAAACATTTAAATATGTTAAAGGGTTAAATAAGGTTCAGGAGGGAAGTGTTTTTAATAGGAAAGTGAACAGAAGAACAAGGTGACACAATCTGAAGTTAGTTGGGGGAAAGATCAAAAGCAACGTGTGAAAATATTATTTCACTGAAAGAGTAGTAGATCCTTGGAACAAACTTCCAGCAGATGTGGTTGGTAAATCCACAGTAACTGAATTTAAACATGCTTGGATAAACATATATCCATCCTAAGATAAAACACAGGAAATAGTATAAGGGCAGACAAGATGGACCATGAGTTCTTTTTCTGCCGTCAGTCTTCTATGTTTCTATGAATTCATAATATTTTGCTTGGGCAGCTGCCTTTTCAAGAGTTAAAGCTCAATAAATTGTCACTACCTGGACCTCTGCTTTTTGCTTCCCTTTCTCTCCCCCCCATCCCCCCCAAGTCTCTATTCATCTTCCAGGAACTGAATTTTTCATGCAGTAATTAAAAATTGTAGGTCAAGTCTCTCATGGCCCTGTTTTCTGTTAATATGGGAGAGCAACGATCAGATTCGCTTACACAGCTCTTCGCTGTGCTGAGATTTAAAGGATGAAGGGTGACATTTTCCCCATTTTGTAAATTAATGCCATTGATCTGCCTAACAAGAACAAAGTTAGGCTTCAAAATACCAAATGATAAAGAGATTAAGACCCGGAATGGCTTTTCAAGGCACCTCGATTGTAAGACTTGATGCAGGGTATTGAACTTTCAATTAGAATTTCTAATAGGCTATTGACATAAATGGATAAAACGTTGCAAGCTATTACTTCCAGAATGACAAAAAATGTTTCTTACGTTCCCAGGATATTGTTTTATGAAACAAATCATATTCGTCAAGCGAAAGAAAGGAAAGAGTTCATGACAATAAATGCTGATGTCCCTTTATGGCAGATTTCTTCTTTATTTGCTTTCCACAATATGTTAAACCTGAAACTCAGTTAATAAGAGATGTCGAGATGGATTTCAACCGTGTAAAGTTTGGTGGGACAATAGAGAGAACTAACATCACATGGGTCATGGCTTTATCACACATAAGATGCAAATTTTATGATTTGCACTGTACATAGCATAATTCACATCACTTGCATGATGATCTTGGGGCTACCTTTGAAAAGTGTTCGGAAACTTCAGATCGTGCAGAATGCAGCTGCGAGAGCAATCATGGGCTTTCCCAAATATGCCCATGTTACACCAACACTCCGCAGTCTGCATTGGTTGCCGATCAGTTTCCGGTCACAATTCAAAGTGTTGGTTATGACCTATAAAGCCCTTCATGGCACCGGACCAGATTATCTCAGGGACCGTCTTCTGCTGCACGAATCCCAGCGACCAGTTAGATCCCACAGAGTGGGTCTTCTCCGGGTCCCGTCAACTAAACAATGCCGCTTGGCAGGACCCAGGGGAAGAGCCTTCTCTGTGGCGGCCCTGGCCCTCTGGAACCAACTCCCCCCAGAGATTAGAATTGCCCCACCCTCCTTGCCCTTCGTAAGCTACTTAAAACCCACCTCTGCTGCCAGGCATGGGGAATTGAGATTCCCTTTCCCCCTAGACCTTTACAATTTTATGCATGGTATGTCTGTATGTATGTTTGGGTTTTTTATATTAATGGGTTTTTAAATCGTTTTTAGTATTGGATTATTATTGTATGCTGTTTTATGATTGCTGTTAGCCGCCCCGAGTCTTCAGAGAGGGGTGGCATACAAATCCAATAGATAGATAGATAGATAGATAGATAGATAGATAGATAGATGGATGGATGGATGGATGGATGGATGGATGGATGGATGGATGGATGGATGGATGGATAGATAGATACTGTAGATAGATAGGTAGGTAGGTAGGTAGGTAGGTAGGTAGATGATAGATAGATAGATAGATAGATAGATAGATAGGTAGGTAGGTAGGTAGATGATATATAGATAGATAGATAGATAGATAGATAGATAGATAGATAGATAGATCTTGCTTCTTCTTCTTCTTGTGCCATATCTGTCATCCGTCACAATCCATTGGCGATTGTGTTGGCGATTCTATTTTTATCATCACCCGTATGAAAAAGTGCTGCTGAATTTTGTCCAAACCAGTTCCTTAAATTTTGAATGTTCTTCTGCCTGGACCTTGTTTGCCTTCAATCTTTCCTTGGTGGTTTAAGTGAAGTATGGCATATTTTTTCCGGGTGTCGCCTCATTGGTCCAAAATATTATAACTTTTGCTTTTTAATGGTTTTGATTATTTTATATTGCTTTCCTAGGTGACTTATCTCCTCCTCGTTTCTGGTTTTGTCAACCTAATGTATATGTAACAGCCACCTGTAAAACCACAGTTCAAATGCTTCTAGTCTCTTCTTTCCACACCGTATCTCATGGTCCACACTCGAGAATTACCTTCATGATTGAGGCACACATTCACTGATCAAGTCAAATCAAGCCATCATGGATGTCCATGGATCCAACATGGTATAATAATAATAATAATAATAATAATAATAATAATAATAATAATAATATTTATTCATTCATTCATTCATTCATTCATTTATTTATTTATTAGATTTGTATGCCGCCCCTCTCCGCAGACTCGGGGCGGCTCACAGCACAACACAACAATTCATAACAAATCCAAATATAATTTAAAATATTTAAAAAGAACCCCATTTTGCTAACAAACACACACTCAAACATACCATACATAAATTGTACATGCCCGGGGGAGGTGTTTCAGTTCCCCCATGCCTGACGACAAAGGTGGGTTTTAAGGATAGAAATAATAATAATAATAATAATAATAATAATAATAATAATAACAACAACAACAACAACAACAATAACAACAACAACAACAATAACAATAACAACAGCAACAACGATGAGTTAGAAGGGACCCTGGAGGTCTTCTAGTCCAACCCCCTCTTTTTCAGTTGATTAAGTCACATTATTTGAATAGCCACAAAAAAGGACAAATGATAGACAGCATTATTTCTTGAGGAGCACAGTAACATTTTAAGGTTTTGTACTGGACCCACAAGGTTAAGTATGATGACAGATTAGGCAAGTAGCTCAATTTTTTTTAATTGCTATAAAAGGTCAGTTCTAGATAATGATTAAAATGATTAAAGCGTTTATGGGTAAAAACATACCATTTAATTATTTCCTATTTTAAAAGCAATTAAGGATCATACTAAGGTACTAGCTGCCCTGAGTCTACGGAGAGGGACGGCATACAAATCTAAATAATAATAACAATAATAATAATAATAATAATAATAATAATAATAATAACAACAACAACAATAATAACAATAATAACAACAGCAACAACAACGACGAGTTAGAAGGGACCCTGGAGGTCTTCTAGTCCAATCCCCTGCTTAGGCAGGGAAGCCTACACTACTTCAGACAAATGGTTATCCAACATCTGCTTAAAAACTTCCAGTGTCGGAGCATTCACAAATTCTGGAGGCAAGCTGTTCCACTGATCAACCATTCTGACTTTCAGGAAATTTCTCCTTAGTTCTAAGTTGCTTCTCTCCTTGTTCAACTTCCACCCATTGCTTCTTGTTCTACCCTCAGGTGCTCTGGATAATAGGTTGACTCCCTATCACTGATGAATGACGACCTACCCCACTCTGTTAGGTTATGCAAATCCAGTTCTTGGAATAGTGATAGATTGTCAGCGTGGGCACATTTTTTACAACTTACAATAAGAATCATCTCAATGGGTCAGTCCAAAGGCCTATTCAGTTCATCATTTTTGTCATCGAGTCTTTAACCTCAAAGGTTTCTGTCTTCCATTTCCTTGAATGTGAATAAATATTTATCAGTGTGTTTAGGATGAGGAGCATTATGAAATGATAATGGCATTTTTAAAATTTGGCCCTTTCATGACCTGCAAAGTTGAGTGGGTGGGTGGGGGAAAATGAGGCAATGTGCTTTTCTTGTGTGGCTACAACCCTTGAAATTCTTACTGCGCCTGAAATGGATCTTTGGTTCTTCTTAAGTGCTGAACATCTGGTCACTTTTGAGAGTAATTTATGCTTGTGGAGCGATACTTCAATAGAGTGCCTTTAAGACATAAGGTCATTAATTGGGAGTGAGTTTGGAAGAAGACATGTGTATTCATTCATAACAAATGAGAAATAAACTTAATGAGTCTGTAAAGCAGGCACTTGTACTATAGTCATTAAAAAAAATACCAAAGATCTCTATTTCAATGTCATATACTCTAAACTGAGCCAGTGGAACTGAGTCAATAAGAAAAATGTATATACAGTAATACCTCATTTTATGAACTTAATTGGTTCCCGGAGGAGGTTCATAAGGTGAAAAGTTCGTAAGACGAAACAATGTTTCCCATAGGAAACAATGTAAAGTCAATTAATGCGTGCAAGAAACCCCCCCACACAAAAAAATAGCGCTCCGCTGGGCACCGGCGCCCGGCTGTCACCTTTTGAAACAGCCGGGGGGCTTCTTGGTGTCCTCCCGAACCCAAACGCCAAACCTGAACTTTTGCTGAACTTCCAGGTTCGGCATTCGGGAGGCCGCCAAGAAGCCCCACCGCCCGGCTGTCGCCTTTTAAAACAGCCAGGGGGCTTCACGGCACACGAACCCGGAAGTTTGGCAAAAGTTTGGGTTCAGCGTTCGGATTCAGGAGGACACTGAGAAGCCCCGCCGCCCAGCTGTCAGCTTTGCAAAAGAGCCGCGGAGTTGTCGGGCTGGTCAGGAGGCTCAAACGGAGGTGGGGAATCCCAATAGGGAATTCCATGGGTGGAGCTTTGACATCACGAAGATGTCCTTCCTGGAGTCCACGTTTTGGCCGGTCGTGTTTTTGCTCAGCAGGATACAGGATACAATTCATTGGAAAAAAAATAAGACATCCCCTGAAAATAAGACCTAGCACAACTTTGGGAGTAAAAATTAATATAAGACACTGTCTTATTTTCAGGGAAACATGGTACATCTAGTTCAGGGGTGTCAAACTCAAGGTCCATGGGACGGATGAGGCCCACAGGGTGCTTAGCAGTAGTAGATTGCTACTGGTATGGTAAAGCAGTGTTTCCCAAACTTGGCAACTTGAAGATATCTGGACTTCAACTCCCAGAAGTCCCCTGCCATTATTTGCTGGCTGGGGAATTCTGGGAGTTGAAGTCCAAATATCTTCAAGTGGCCAAGGCTGATCTAGATAATGGGTATTGTTTACTATCATGAGAAATCAGTTACTTATTTATTCATTTATTCATTTTTTTTCAATGCCGCCCTTCTCCTTAGACTCAGGATGGCTTACAACATGTTAGCAATGGCACTTTTTAACAGAGCCAGCATATTGCCCCCACAATCCGGGTCCTCATTTTACCCACCTCAGAAGGATGGGAGGCTGAGTCAACCTTGAACCGGTGATGAAATTTGAACCGCTGACCTACAGATCTACAGTGAGCTTTAGTGGCCTGCAGTACTGCACTCTACCTGCTGTGCTGCCTCGGCTCTTCAGGAATCTGATGCAAACCACCCTGATCCAAATGGATTGTGTGTTTTCGGTATAAGAAAATGAATTAAACTCCATATAAAAATGCAAAATTTGAAGTGAAAGCTAGCTTCAGAATGCTACTTTAAAATTAAATATGGGTGCTTCATCACCGGAGGGTTTTTAAGGAGAGACAGGACACTTGTCTGAAATGGTATGATGGTATCTCTTAGTTGAGCAGGACAGGCGGCTGGACTAGAAGACCTCCAAGGTCCCTGACAGCTCAGTTCTGATTCTGATATCCAGGAAAAAAACCCCAACACTTTACCCTTAGATTATCTACGGTTGACCTATTCAGATTCCTAAGAGGTCAGTAAGGGGCGAGTACAAGTGCACTAGAGTGCCTTCCGTCCTCTGTCCTATTGCTCTCCTATATCTCCTGTACCTTTCTTCTATTCCTATATCTCTTCTTCTACTCTGTCATTGATATGTTCTATTACTATATCTTCTTTTCTATTCTTTCATAGATATATTTTACCATGAGTATCTCCTCTATAACCTTCATCGTGTATTTTACTATGTATGCAGTATATATGTTTTCATAGATTTTCACGGGTATATATATGTAGATTGTTCTGGGTTCCAGTTTTTCCCCGTGTAATATTTTGAATGTCTATGCGACGTTTCAGTGAAATCACATTCACCATCATCAGGCTGAAGTTGTAAGCTTCGTGCTGCTGTAAATATAGTTTTATTTATTATTTATTTATTTATTAAAATATATTTATGGCAGCACGAAGCTTACAACTTCAGCCTGATGATGGTGAATGTGATTTCACCAAAACGTCGCATAGACATTCAAAATATTACACGGAGCAAAACTGGAACCCAGAACAATCTACATACATATACCCGTGAAAATCTACGAAAACATATATATATATATATAAACAAATATATAACAAACAAACACTGGATTTTATTTATTTATTTATTGTTTTATTGTTTTCGTGGGTGTGGGTGTGTATGCATATATATATATATATATATATATATATATATATATATATATATACACACACACACACACACACACACATACATACACATACATATATATACACACACACACTAAAACAATAGATAGATAGATAGATAGATAGATAGATAGATAGATAGATAGATAAAATCCAGTGTTTGTTTTTTCAAACAAAAAAAAATGATTAAAAGGCCTACTGAAATAGGGTTTTTGTCTGAAAATTTGGCAAACGAAAAACAAACAACATGAAAAAACCCCATCAGAAACCAAATTGGGCAGTTTTATGAATGAATGCATGCAAAAACTGACCCTTGCCAAAAAATAGACTGATCTGTCCATCTGCAATAATGAATGAAATCTGAAATGCTTAAGGCATTTCTCTTTTTTCTCTTTCTCTTGCTTGTAAAAAAAACAGCAATAGCGGGAAGAGATTTGGACTCTACATGGGATAATTGCTTGAGATCTTGACTCTTGCTTCGCCTTGAATATATTTACAAAGAATCTACTCTTATTTTCCTGTGAATCCCTCCCTCACCCCCGCAGACCTCCTCCGAAAGCAGCCAAGCCAGTCTAGGAGAAAGGGTTAATATTATGCTTATGTTACAGTGCATTAAAAACTCTAATTAAAACAGTATTACATTCCCATCTGCCAATCTCCAGTAATCTTCTTTAATTGCAGTAATTAAACTATATTTACATGTTCAGAATACTTGTAATTTAGCAAATTGCGCACTCTGCTCTCCATTTAATCAAACAACCAGTTCCAGTATATTTAGTGTGGAAAGAAGTAATTTCAGTGTTTTGATTACCATAGCAGATTTGACAGAGTAAGTATCCCTCTAGTCATGGCTTTGAAAAGGAAGGCAAACATGAAATCTAGGCATGGTTTGATTGCCATGTAGATGCCTAATTGCATGTTGAGGATTTACTACGAAGGGCTACCAACGCTTCTCACTTGATCATTCTTTCAGGCACAGCTGATGTAACTGATTCTAGAAACACATTCTCATAGAGATTCTTAGCTAAAAACCCATGGGACAAAGAGAAAGATGTGATTTCTTGTTAGGTGCATTCCAGTGATAGGTTGCTACCAGTTTGGTGAATCGGTATCAGCTGCAGCGGGAGGTTACTCCAAGTCTACGGAGAGGGGCGGCATACAAATCTAATAAATTATTATTACAATAATTATTTTCCCTATCCCCCCAGATATCATAAAAAATGCTCTGTGCCTCTGTGCAGAAGCATTGCGCTCCAGTGTGCTCCCATTCCTGAACTGGTAGCAAAGGTTAGTGGAACCTGTTATGTCCTGAGCTTCGAACCCACTACTGGTGCAGTCTGAGTTGGCCAAAGAGGTTGCCTGCAGGAGCATCATAAAAGTCAAGATAGAATAGAATAGAATAGAATTTTTATTGGCCAAGTGTGATTGGACACACAAGGAATTTGTCTTGGTGCACATGCTCTCAGCATACATAAAATAAAATATACGTTTGTCAAGAATCATGTGGTACAACATTTAATGATTGTCATAGGGGTCAAATAAGCAATGAAGAAGCAATATTAATAAAAATCTTAGGATATAAGCAACAAGTTACAGTCATACAGTCAACATGGGAGGAAATGGGTGAAAGGAATGATGAGAAAAACTAGTAGAATAGAAGTGCAGATTTAGTAGAAAGTCTGACAGTGTTGAGGGAATTATTTGTTCTTGTGTCTAGTTGTCTTGGTGTGCAGTGCTCTGTAGCGAAGTTTTGAGGGTAGGAGTTGAAACAATTTGTGTCCAGGATGTGAGGGGTCAGTAAATATTTTTCCAGCCCTCTTTTTGACTCGTGCAGTATACAGGTCCTCAATGGAAGGCAGGTTGGCAGCAATTGTTTTTTCTGCAGTTCTGATTATACTCTGAAGTCTGTGTCGGTCCTGTTGGGTTGCAGCACCAAACCAGACAGTTATAGAGGTGCAGATGACAGACTCAATGATTCCTCTGTAGAACTGTATCAGCAGTTCCTTGGGCAGTTTGAGCTTCCTAAGCTGATTGATTTAGATTTAGAATAGCAGAGTTGGAAGCAGTGATGGGTCCTACAGGTACGGTCAGGTACGCAGAACCGGTAGAAAATTTTTGATTTTTTTTCCCTTCTGGTCTCTGAGTATGAGTCTCTGTATGGGCTCTGCATATACAGTTTATATAGTAGACAATGTATATTTTTGTGTGCCTGTGTATAATATGTATATGCACATATGGAATATATACATAGAATTAAATAGTATATTTTGGATGTTCAGTAAAAGTAAATAGATAGGGAAATTGTATCTCTTTGAGGCGAGGAGAGGCCAGGCATCCTAACCCTAACCCAAACCGTTGATGTGAGTGACGTCAGGTTGGCCACCTTTAAGCCAGTCACATGACCTTTAAGCCACCTCCTGATCACATGATCGTCAAGCTACTCCCACCTGGTCACATGACTGGCAAGCCACACCCACAAAATATGTCACTGGTTGGAAGGGACCTTAGAGTCTTCTAATCCAACCCCCTGCTTAGACAGGAAACCTTATACTGTTTCAGACAACTGGCTAAGCAATCTCTTCTTTAAAACTTTCAGTGTTCGAGCATTCACAACTTCTGGAGGCAAGTTGTTCCACTGATTAATTGTTCTATCAGGAAATTTCTCCTTAGTTCTAGGTTGCTTCTATCCTTCATTAGTTTCCACCCATTGCTTCCTGTCCTGCCCTCAGGTTCTTTGGAGAATAGCTTTACTCCCTCTCCTTTGTGGCGGCCCCGGGAACACTGCTCTCATGTCGTCGTTGGAAGGAAAATCCATCTGGTTCAGTTGCAAGCTTGGAGAAAAAAGCTGTAAATAACATGGAAGCTGATTGGAAAGAGGGCTCTGTTTATCGATGAAGCAGAGCGTGATTCTGGGGAAGCTAACCGAATGGCTGAACAGACGAATGGACCTTTATAGTTTCTGTAATGTTGAAGTTTGAGACTTGTGCAATATGGGTTTGGGGAAGTCTTATGGTGGCTAATGGCTTTTGTCCTGTATTGGAACTTGGGTGAGGGACTGCTTGTTCTAATCCTATCACTCTGCTTTTATTAGCTGCCCAATATGGCTGCAGGGAGTTTCAAAATATCCTGTCTTGAATGGACTTCTGCTAGCAGTATTTGTTTGCTTATGAATGGAGCCATCTAGATAGTCGGTATCATAGAAACATAGAAACATAGAAGTCTGGCGGCAGAAAAAGACCTCATGGTCCATCTAGTCTGCCCTTATACTATTTTCTGTATTTTATCTTAGGGTGGATATATGTTTATCCCAGGCATGTTTAAATTCAGTTACTATGGATTTATCTACCACGTCTGCTGGAAGTTTGTTCCAAGGATCTACTACTCTTTCAGTAAAATATTATTTTCTCATGTTGCTTTTGATCAGTCCCCCAACTAATTTAAGATTGTGTTCCCTTGTTCTTGTGTTCACTTTCCTATTAAAAACACTTCCCTCCTGGACCTTATTTAACCCTTTAACATATTTAAATGTTTTGATCATGTCCCCCCTTTTCCTTCTGTCCTCCAGACTATACAGATTGAGTTCATTAAGTCTTTCCTGATACGTTTTATGCTTAAGACCTTCCACCATTCTTGTAGCCCGTCTTTGGACCCGTTCAATTTTGTCAATATCTTTTTGTAGGTGAGGTCTCCAGAACTGAACACAGTATTCCAAACGTGATCTCACCAGAACTCTATATAGCAGGATCATAACCTCCCTCTTCCTGCTTGTTATACCTCTAACTATGCAGCCAAGCATCCTACTTGCTTTCCCTACTGCCTGACTGCACTGATCACCCCTTTTGAGGCTGTCAGAAATCACTAGCTCTAGTTCCTTCTCTTCTGAAGTTTTTGCTAACACAGAACTACCAATACAATATCCTCTTTCAATAAGAGGACACCAACTATCTTCTTATCTCTTAAGTGCTGGCATCTGCTATGAGCTATTAGGAAAGACTGGGAGCTGCTTTCTGCCTCTTAATAACATATTTCTTCATTTCTCCTTTGGGAAAATGTAATATTCTTTTCCTTAACATTTCTCCCAAATATTTCAGGGAGGGAGGGCTTCCCGCAAGACGATGTGTAGGAATTCACAATTGAAACTTCTGTCTCTTTTGCGTGGGCAGTGCATGGAAAAGATGTCCCATTTTTGTGCAGTAATTTTGTGCAGCGGGTTTTTTTGGAGTCTGGCAAAAAAACACACACAATTTTTGCGTCAGGCAACAGAAATGAAACAACAGTGGAGATGTAAGAACTTCTGCTTTGCTGTCAGAGTCCATTGGTCTCCATCGAAACACATTTCTAAAGAAACTTGTTGAAAAGCATGCAATATCCTATCTTTACCTATCTCAGAGCTGCTAAAGTACCCTGTTTTCCCCAAAATAAGATGTACCCCGAAAATAAGGCATGTCAGAGGTTTTGCAGAATTTGCTAATATAAGGCACCCCCCGAAAATAAGGCGTAGTCAAGTTTACATACGGTACGGTGAAAAAACATACGGTACCATTCAAAGCTGTTCATAGCTGTACCATAATAATGTGGCATCCCCTGTTGGTCCCTTCCATCGCTTTGTACTGTCCAGTACAGCAGACACAGTCTGCTGCTGTCTCACTGCCATTACAGTCTCCACTACAGTGCGTAGACTGTAGTTCCTCTGGTGGCCGGAAGCTGCAGTAGCGGGAGTATACTGTTGTACCATATAAGTGCCGTCGTTTGTGTGGGTGGGTGCCATACTGACAGGTACCGTACCATAATCAGTGTACTGTACGGTACACTTTCTTTGGGGGTGTCAGCCTTTCTGCCTGTGAATTTGTCTTATTTGAGAAATATAAGGCACCCCCCTGAAAATAAGACATAGCACAACTTTTGGAGCAAAAATTAATATAAGACAGTGTCTTATTTTCGGGGAAACACGATACTATTGTGGTGGTGATGGAAGCCCATGGCAGATTTTTTTCCCCTTACAAGTTACAAGGAATAAAATAAAACACAGCATTTTTTCCATGGCTTGCCCATGCAAAAGAACAATCGTAAAGGCCAAGCCATCATCTCGACTTTTATGATCAGTCTGGAGACAACCTCGCTGGCCAACTCAGTCTATATCTAATGAGAAATCACATCTTTCTCTTCATCCCATGGATTGTCAGATGGAAATCTCTATGATGATGTGCTTTTATCAGTGATACACTACTGATGGCTGGATATATATTTTTCTTTTTTTAAGATGAAAAATAAATTGTGGTGCACCCTTTCAAAGTACCAATAATCCACAGTGACCTCTCTACATAGCAAATCAACTCCATAACTCACTGGCATAAATTGTTTTCCTGTTCATTATTTCAAAAGGAGGGAAAAAAGAGATAAAGTTTGCATACAGTTTACTTCTATCAATGGAGGGAAAAATCAGCAACATTTACATCAGACAAGGGGTTTGTATAGTTTTTTTTTATAAAGTGCCACAGACATTTTCTTTTGATCATTCTCTTAGACTGTGGAGGAAAATAACTGAATGTACTGATGATTTTTTTTAAAAAAATGCAATGTTTCTACCTATAGATGAAAAAGCTGTATCATGGTTATTTCACAAAGACCTTATAGATCAGAACAGAATAAAGGAGTTGGAAAGGACCTTGGAGGTCCAACTCCCTGTTCTGTCTGGGTCACTCCAGAAGCCAATACCAACCCAAAAAGAGAAACCAGACACACTGGTAAAAGGCAAAGGCAGTTTTATAAAATTCAAGAAAAACACAGGTAACAGAAAATGTCCTTACAAACAGGAAAATGCTGTATCTTCAGATATATTCACGAAGGCCAAAAGTCCATGCAGCAATACAGAATTCTTGCTGCCAAGCCAAGGCTGTAGATAGCAGACATATACCTCCCACGGATCTTCCAAAGCTGCTGGGCCACAAGCCATGAACAGAGACGCCGAGAAACAAGAAAGGATAACGCCACGCCAAGCTGATAACACTCCACATGGCTTCAAGGGCTTGCCTGCCTTTTAAACCCTGCTGATGAGGACCACACCCAAACCCAGCTGTTTCTACTTCAATGGTGAAAATATCTCTTTAACTGCTCCTTTCCTTGCTCTGAACATCGCTGTTTCATGTCAATGACAGCTTGTGCGTCATCACCTAATGACTCCAAGCTACTGGCTGGGGAGAGCGCCCCCCCCCGGGGGCTCTCATGCTGTTCTCCTTCATCCTATTCCTGATTTTCCTCTCCCCCGTCCGACTGTTCAGCCCCCTCCTCTGCGCTGTCATCCTCCTTCGGGCATGGAGCCAGCAGAGACACAGCTGGTCCCTGAGCAGCCTCAGGCTGAATCACAACACTCCCTGCTCAAGCTATCATGTCTCCACTATTTCTTCTTTGCATTAAACAAGTCATACCCAGTTACTGCAAACATTCTTCAAATGTTTTAGCCTCCAGTCCCCTAATCATCTTTGTTGCTCTTCTCTGCACTCTTTATAGAGTCCTCACACCTTTTTTACATTGTGGCGACCTAAACTGGATGCAGTATTCCAAGTGTGGTCTTACCAGGACATTATAAAGTAGTATTAACACTTCATGTGATCTTGATTCTATCACTCTGTTTATGCAGCCTAGATCTTTGTTGGTTTTTTGGTAGCTTTTGCACACTGGTGGCTCGTAATTAAATGGTTGTCCACTAGGACTCCATGATCCCTCTCACAGTTACTACTATTGAGAAAGGTACCACATATACTGTACTTGTACATTCTGTTTTTTCTTGCCTAAATGTAGAACTTTAGGGTTATTTTGAATTATCTCCTGAAGAAAATGTTAATGATGAGACAATGGTGGTAAAGTTTGAGCAATAATATAATAGGGCAAATATGAAACTTTAGATCAAGACACAAGCAAAATGGAAATATACTTGAAATGTTTCTTATAGGTTGAAAGGGCTGTTAAAAAATAAAGTATTAAATTGAGCAACCAAAGACTATACATAATTATATTTTTAAAAAACCTTTGATCTAAAACTGAAATATACTTATTTGAATATCAGAGGCAAAGATATGTACTCGTTTTAGATTCTTATTCTGATTATCTGTAAATTTGCAAGTGACATAGAATAAATGATTGGTGGATTTTTTTTAACAAGATAAAGCATTCCATTAATAGATAGTGGAATTAGATTGTGGAATTTAGTTTAATTGTGTGTTTTATAATTTTATGGAGCATTACAATTAAAAAGATAAAAACCATTGCAAGCTAAAAGAAAAATAGTAAGTTCAGAAGAGAAGGAAGGAAAGGAAGGAAATGAAGGGGGAAAAGAGAGAAAGGGAAGGAAAACAATGGGGGAGGAAAGGAAGGGAAGGAAGGAAGACAAAGAACAAAAGAAGGGAAGGAAGGAAAGAAGATAAAGAACAAAAGGAAGGAAAGGAAGGAAGATTTCAAAAGGAAAGGATAGAAAAGAAATGAAAGGAAAAGGAAAGAGAAAAAGAAAGGGAATAGGAAGAAAGGGAAAATGAAAAAAAAATACTTCCCCATTCATAACAATAAACAGGTTTAAAAATTTAACCATTTTCTCTTAAAACAAAACAAATGAACTCTTCTTCCCATATCTTATTTCTTATCTGTAAACAGATATTTAAATCCTCATTGTTCAGTCCTGATAAGTAAAAGTCTATTAAAGTTTACCACAGATTACAACATATTTGTTTTAGCCTTGATCAAATAAACCACCTTTATTTTCCTCCCTTTTATTTATTTTTAACACTCTTAACCCTTCATCCCTTCAAATAATGTCTTGAACTTGATTTCCATCAATTATCCCAGGTAAAAAAGACAGGAGATAATACCATAGAACCAATTCTACTTGATTTTAAGGCTATCTTAATAGAATCTTGCAAGTTTGAAGGTACAAACTTTCCACTGCACTTTTAAGTGTCTGATCAATTAGGGTAAATCCTTCCAAAGTTTTTTCTCTGATCATTAAGTCATCACTCAGACTCCTTCTTCTCTTTTACCCTCATCCTTCAAGTTCATTCCTACTTACCATTACAATTTCTCCTCATTCTTCTATTGTTCCTTCTCACAAAATTCTTTACAACTTTAACAGGTTTGTTTTCTAAATCCAGTGTAGCAAAATTATGCTGATCACTCTTTTGATTTGATAAAACATCAGCCTGCTTTATTTGTATATCCAGTGTACTATCTTACATATTATTCTAGTTTCAAAATCTTATTACAAATCCATCTGGACACTTACCGGTATAGCTTTCAAAATCAATAGTCTAATCACACTTTTTGTTATTAATTCCAAAACTGATTTTTTTAAACCTGAAACTTGTATAAAACTTGTTGCACAAGGGATTAAAGAAAAACCATGCAGTGTCACAAAACTGCCAATTATGAACCCCTGTATCCTTTTTGATAGCATCACATCAAACTTTGGGCTATGATGGCTTTCCCAGCACTCTTAGCCTGCTAGAGACTGCAATTGTTTGGTCTCCTTATAGCAGTGTTTCCCAACCTTGGCAACTTGAAGATATTTAGACTTCAACTCCCAGAATTCCCCAGCCAGCACTTGCTGGCTGGGGAATTCTGGGAGTTGAAGTCCAAATATCTTCAAGTTGCCAAGGTTGGGAAACACTGCCTTACAGGGAACAGCTGTCTGGAGCACTTGAGGGCTATCCCAGTCCTCTCCTTGTCCAGAGAGAAATTATAACAGAAGAAATTGAGAGTTCCACTCCAGCTCTTCATTTTGCTGTAGTTGTTGCAGTGGTGGTAGTCACTTACCTTCCCTACTGGTTCACAAATGTGAGCTAACATGGACTTTACTCTTGAACGCATCTTTCACACATGCACCCAACCTCAAAAGTGTGGCATTATGTTCTGGCAGGCGCACCCACAGTCGGCGCTACCAGTTCGCTTGAACTGGTGTGAACCGATTGAATACCACGTCTGAGTTGTTGGCTCTGCTTGCAATGGAGCCATCTTGAGATTTTGGTATCTTCCCTGAAATAATTGAGTTTAATTGATTTTTATAAATTTAGATATACATTGCATGAATTCCTGAATAGCCATCATCAATTGGATTAACTTAAAGTAATAAATTTATTTGTTTTATTTATTACATTTTAAAAATGCTCATGAACTAAACTTTCTGGAGGGCTTACAATAAAATACACTAAATATACAATTTGAATAAAAGCATCTATTATATTTGTAATGCAGTCATGGGCTTACCTTGGTATGCCCATGTTTCACCATCACTCCGCAGTCTGCATTGGCTGGCGATCAGTTTCCGGTCACAATTCAAAGTGTTGGTTATGACCTTTAAAGCCCTTCATGGCATCGGACCAGAATATCTCCGAGACCGCCTTCTGCCGCACGAATCCCAGCGACCGATTAGGTCCCACAGAGTGGGCCTCCTCCGGGTCCCGTCAACTAAACAATGTCGGTTGGCGGGCCCCAGGGGGAGAGCCTTCTCTGTGGTGGCACCGACTCTCTGGAACCAACTTCCCCCGGAGATCAGAACTGCCCCTATTCTTCCTGCCCTCCGTAAACTCCTCAAAACCCACCTTTGCCGTCAGGCATGGGGAAATTAAACATCTCCCCCTGGGCACATTTAATTTATACATGGTATGCTTGTGTGTGTGTCTGTTAGTATATGGGTTTTTTAAAATCTTTAAATATTTTAATTAATCCGATTATTTATGATTTGTTTTACACTTGTTGTGAGCCGCCCCGAGTCTTCGGAGAGGGGCGGCATACAAATCCAAATAATAAATAAATAAATGCAAAAAATTAAATAAAAGCATTCAACCTTCAACAAAAAAACTGTAAAGGTCAAAAGAAAATGATTTTTTGAAAAAAAAGGAAATGTTCTTTGCTATGAATGAATGTTAATACTGAGCATTTATAATGGAATAATGAACTAAGCAAGGTTGTTTATCCCGCATTATTTTAACCGTCTTTTGAGATGAATTATGATGATGTAGTTGTCTAACTGGAAGAAACCAAAAGCAATTGCAATTCATACCATCTGCTTAAAGAGTGTAATCATTCATCAATCGGACTGTCACTGAAAAGAGAGAATATTGATAAATAGTGACAGGTCTTGGTAATAGAAGATGCTGGTTTAAAATCTATTTGTAAAAAAAGTTTTCACCAAGATCAAACTATTTGGGTATTATCACTTTTTAAGTATAGTCTGCGGAGAGGGGCTGCATACAAATCTAATAAATTGAATTTAATTGAATAGTGGTAACTCTACTTAAGAATGCCTCTACTTGCTGGGATGATTCACCCACATCCACCCCTACAGTCCTTGGGGCAGGAGCTGGTCCAGAGCCAACCACAACATCTACGAACCTTTCTAGATAAGAACTGGGTGGCCAAGATTTTTTTGCTTCTTATCAAGAACCATTTTTCACTTACAAAACTGAGCCTCTGAAACCGTAACCAAAAAAAAAAAAGGCAGGGAGAAGTCTCCATGGGGCCTCTTTAGGAATCTACTGGGACAAAACAGGCCCAGAAAAGGCGTGGAGAAGCCTCCGTAGGGCCTCTCTAGGAATCTCCTGGGAGGAAACAGTGCCGGAAAAAGTGGGGAGAAGCCTCCATGGGGCCTCTGTAGGAATCACCTGGAAGGAAACAGTGCCTTCACCCTCCCTGTGGTTTCCCCAATTGCAGGCATTATTTGCTTTTACATTGATTCCTATGGAAAAAATTGCTTTTTCTTACAAACTTTTCTACTTAAGAACCGGGTCACAGAAAGAATTAAGTTCATATGTAGAGGTACCACTGTATTTGGAATTCTAACTTATGACAGAATCAGATGGAAATGTTATCTATGTTTATTTATTTATTTTATTTATTAATTTGTCCAATACACAAATACATAGGAAGAAAATAGACATGTGGTAATATATATAAGGGTAAAAGTGAACTTAGAGGAGAGGATATATGAAAGGAAGAGAATATATATGATAGGTGAAAGAGAGGAAAAGTTGGTCATGACCTTTAAAGCCCTACATGGCATTGGACCAGATTACCCCCAGAACCGCCTGCTACCGCATGAATCCCAGCGACCGATAAGGTCCCACAGAGTTGGCCTTCTGGTGTATGTTTGGTTTTATAATAAGGGTTTTTAGTTGTTTTATTAATTGGATTGTTACATGCTGTTTTTATCATTGTTGTTAGCCGCCCCGAGTCTACGGAGAGGGGCGGCATACAAATCCAATAAATGAATGAATGAATGGGTGAGTGGGTGGATGAATACATACATACATACATACATACATACATACATACATACATACATACATACATACATCAGTCTGACTGTCTGTCTGTCTGTCTGTCTGTCTGTCTGTCTGTCAGTCTGTCTGTCTGTCTGTCTGTCTGTCTGTCTTCCTCCCCCTCTGAACCAATCTCCCTTTCTATCTGTAAATCAGGTCCTTCTGCCAACTCAGAATCTGAATAATCCTCAGGCTGAACGGGAGTATACACAACAATTCCCAAGTGCTGAATTTTGACCATATGACCAGGAAGAAGTGATGATAGTCCTAAGTACAAAAGATCAGTCCTAACTCTTTTTTTAAAATTTTATTTATTTATTGTATTTATATGCCGCTCATTCCAAAGCAGACTCAGAGTGGCTAACCAATGTGATAAATACAATAATATTAAAATACAATCACAAATACATAATAAAATCAGTAAGCGATAAATAATAACTTTAAAAGAACCATACGCATAGAGCAGTCAATCTAATTCCAGGTCTGCCGGAAAAGCCAGGTCTTAACTGCTTTCCGGAAGATTGGTAGGGAGGAGATAGTGTGAATCTCTGGGGGCAGTTGATTCCATAGGGTTGGAGCCACCACAGAGAAGGCTCTTCCTCGAGGTCCCACCCACAATTGTTTGGTAGACAGGAACTGGAGAAGGACGATTCTGTGGGGCCTTACTGGCTACAATGAGGTATGAAGTATTTTCAGCTGTTATAAATTCAAACAGTCTAATGATTGTAGGTTGAGGACTTTCTGTAATTTTTTTTTTAAACTGTGAAATGCATCATCTAAATATAGAATCCCAACATAGGTGAAGTTTTGCAATATATTTAATTTAAGTATTTATTAGTTAGCAAACTAGATAATAATAATAATAATAATAATAATAATAATAATAATAGTAATAATATAATTTATTAGATTTGTATGCCGCCCATCTCCGAAGACTCGGGGTGGCTCACAACAGTAATAAACACAGTGTAACAATGGGACAAATCTAATAATAAAAATATGTAAACCCCCAATAATTAAAAAACATACAGCACATCCACACCAAACATGAAATATAAAAAGCCTGGGGGAGATGTCTTAGTTCCCTCATGCCTTGAAATATAGGTGGGTCTTGAGTAACTTGTGAAAGACAAGGAGGGTGGGGGCCGTTCTAATCTCCAGGGGGAGTTGATTCCAGAGGGCCGGGGCCGCCACAGAGAAGTCTCTTCCCCTGGGGCCCGCCAAATGACATTGTTTGATCAATGGGACCTGGAGAAGGCCAACTCTGTGGGACCTTATCGGCTGCTGGGATTCGTGCGGTAGAAGGTGGTTCCGGAGGTATTCTGGTCCAATGCCATGTAGGGCTTTAAAGGTCATTACCAACACTTTGAATTGTGACCGGAAACTGATCGGAAGCCAGTGCAGGCCACGGAGTGTTGTAGAAACATGGGCGAATCTAGGAAGCCCCACAATAGCTCTCGCGGCATAGATGCATAGATTGGCATTCCTGTATGCTGGGTTTAGAAAGAATATGGCTACATAAATGTGTCTTTCAGAGCTTTGCAACCCACAATTGTAGAATTGACATTAAATACCTAGTAGAGTAATATGGTGGTGGCGCCTGCGGAGAAGGTGACATGGGGGCAGAAGGAGAGTAATATTTTAAATCTGAGAAATGAAGCATAGAGCTCTGGATGGGCCCAGCCCTCATTAGCTGAATGGCAAATTTTTCTAATTAGCTCTTTCTCATGTAATTAGCATGGATGAGTCTAATCATCTCATGTGCAACCAAATCTTAATGCTTGAAAAGGGATGTCCTTGGACTGTCTTTCAAAGGAATTCCAAAGACTTTCTTCATATTTGATTTTTTTTTTTAAAGAAACAGTATGCATTTGAGGTTTATGAGGAATCTAAGTAGCCTAAACCAGTGTTTCCAAACCTTGGCAATTTGAAGATATTGGGACTTCAACTCCCAGAATTCCCCAGCTGGCTGGGGAATTCTGGGGGTTGAAGTCCAGCTATCTTTCAATTGCCAAGGTTGGGAAACACTGGCCTAAACTCACACAAAGGAAAGTCTTGATTTTTTTTTTCCTCCTCACAATTGGTCTTATTGACAGGTTGTGTACTATATGGATAATCAAGAAAGGTGTGGCTTTGCACATTGTGACGCCAGCTGAGTTATTCATCCTCACCTGGAATAATAACATTTAGACTTATATACAGCTTCATAGTGCTTTTACAGCCCTGTCTAAGTGGCTTATAGAATCAGCATATTTTCCCCAACAATCTGGGTCCTCATTTCACCCACCTCGGGAGGATGGAAGGCTGAGTCAACCTTGAGCTGGTGGTGAGATTTGAATTGCTGAACTACAGCTAGCTGTTAGCTGAAGTAGCCTGCAGTGCTGCATTCTAAACACTGCACCACCCTGGCTCTTAGGTGTACTTTTATAGGCGCTTTAAGTTGTTAGAGGTTGTACAGACCCATCCTTGAATACAGTTCATTTGTCTGGAACCCGTACCAAATCTCAGACATCAACACCCTTGAAAATGTCCAAAGATACTTCACCAGAAGAGCCTTTCACTCCTCCATTCGAAACAGAATACCCTACGAAAGCAGACTATCAATCCTTGGTCTAGAAAGCTTAGAACTACGTCGCCTAAAACATGATCTAAGTATTGCCCACAAGATCATATGCTGCAACGTTCTACCTGTCAATGACTACTTCAGCTTCAATCGCAACAACACAAGAGCACGCAACAGATTCAAACTTAATATTAACCGCTCCAAACTTGACTGTAAAAAATATGACTTCAGCAACCGAGTTGTCGAAGCGTGGAACTCATTACCTGACTCAGTAGTGTCAACCCCTAACCCCCAACATTTTCCCCTTAGACTATCCACAATTGACCTCTCCAGGTTCCTTAGAGGTCAATAAGGGGCATGCATAAGTGCACCAGTGTGCCTTCCGTCCCCTGTCCAATTGTCTCTCCTTATCTCATTTATCTTTTCTTCCTTTCAAATATGTTCACCTATACTTTTATATCTTTTCTTCTATTCTTTTCTTTATTTATATTATTACATATCTATTCTCTTCAATGTGTATTATGTATTGGACAAAATAAATAAATAAATAAAACAAATACTTCTCCAAATATATTTTACAGTGAAATACTTGACAAAATGAAAAAAAACAAACAAACCACCACAAGGCATTGAAAAAAAAAATACTTTGCAATTGATCTGTGCCAGCAATTATAACTGAAGGAGGTCAAATTTAGGGGTAAGTTCTTTAAGTTAGAAATCCCACCACACTGCAGAAATCGTATCCTCGTCAATCAAAGACTACCTGTATTAACATGTACGATTGAGGGAAATGGAAAGAAATTGCAGAGAAAGAGAGAGAGAGAGATATGTCGGTTTCTGGCACCTTTAGCTAATTAAGTCAGCAGCAACCATGAGCAGGGATCACCCTACTGTGATAGGTGGTATTTGCTGTGTATTAAGCTTTGGAAAGATTGTTTCCCCAAAGCCCATCAGTAAATGGCATTCTTTATTAGAATTTCTGACAGCTTTGCCTTTGGCTGAGGCTGGGCCATCAAAGGAATACAGATTAATACAGGGGGTTCCTGACCTGCCCATCAGACCTTCATAAACCACTTGGATCCGCTTCTGACATGACTTTTTCGGACATGCTTTCCTGAGAAATGTGGACAGGCAGATTAGGCCACCGGGAGAGAAAGGTCGTAGAAGATCATGAACTTCTTAAACATAGAAACATAGAAGACTGACGGCAGAAAAAGACCTCATGGTCCATCTAGTCTGCCCTTATACTATTTCCTGTGTTTTATCTTAGGATGGATATATGTTTATCCCAGGCATTTTTTATTTATTTATTTATTTATTTATTTTGTCCAATGCACAATACATATTGAAGAGGATAGACATGAGTTATTATATATAAAGAAAGGATATAAAAGTCCAATACACAATGAGGGTTTTAGTGGGTATATATCAATATACACATAGTAAAATACATGATGAAGGTTATAGAGGAGATACTCATAGTAAAATATATCTAAGAAATAATAGAAAAGAAGATATAGGAATAGAATATATCAATGAAAGAATAGAAGAAGAGATATAGGAATAGAGGAAAGGTATATAGGAGATATAGGAGAGCAATAGGACAGGGGACGGAAGGCACTCTAGTGCACTTGTACTCGCCCCTTACTGACCTCTTAGGAATCTGGATAGGTCAACCGTAGATAATCTAAGGGTAAAGTGTTGGGGGTTTGGGGATGACACTATGGAGTCCGGTAATGAGTTCCACGCTTCGACAACTCGGTTACTGAAGTCATATTTTTTACTGTCAAGTTTGGAGCGGTTAATATTAAGTTTAAATCTGTTGTGTGCTCTTGTGTTGTTGTGGTTGAAGCTGAAGTAGTCACCGACAGGCAGGACGTTGCAGCATATGATCTTGTGGGCAATACTTAGATCTTGTTTAAGGCGTCTTAGTTCTAAACTTTCTAGGCCCAGGATTGAAAGTCTAGTCTCATAGGGTATTCTATTTCGAGTGGAGGAGTGAAGGGCTCTTCTGGTGAAGTATCTTTGGACATTTTCAAGGGTGTTAATGTCTGAGATGCGATATGGGTTCCAAACAGATGAGCTGTATTCGAGGATGGGTCTGGCAAAAGTTTTGTAAGCTCTGGTAAGTAGTGTGAGATTGCCAGAGCAGAAGCTACGTAGGATTAGGTTTACAACTCTTGAAGCCTTCTTGGCTATAATGTTGCAGTGGGCTTTGGCACTTAAATCTTTTGTTATTAGTATACCAAGGTCTTTAACCGAGTGGGGATTATCTGTGATAATTTGATTATTCAGTTCGTATTTGGAGTTCAGGTTCTTCTTCCCAATGTGTAGGACAGAGCATTTGCTAGTTGAGATTTGGAGTTGCCATGTGTTAGACCACTCAGAAACAGCGTCAAGGTCTTTTTGGAGAGTAGTTGTGTTATCGGTGGTGTTGAAGAGTTTTACATCATCGGCAAAGAGGACACAGTTGCTTGTGATGTAATCGCAAAGGTCATTGATGTAGAGAATGAAGAGCGTTGGTCCCAGTACACTACCTTGGGGAACACCGCTTTTAACTGGGACGGGGGTGGATATGGTGCTTCCTATTTTGACCACTTGTTGTCTGTTTGATAGGAATGCTGTAATCCAGCTGTGGAGGGATCCTGAGATGCCATAGGATTTGAGTTTTAGGAGTAGTTTGTCATGGACCACTGAATCAAAGGCTTTGCAGAAGTCAATATAAATTGCATCTGTAGATTTCCCTTGATCTAGATGAGTTGTCCATATATTTTTGCAGTGGAGGAGCTGCAGGTTGCAGGATAGTTTTTTTCTGAAACCAAATTGTTTATTAGAGAGCAAATTATTAGTTTCTAAATGGAGAGTAATTGATTTGTTTATAATTGATTCCATGACTTTGCATGGGACGCAGCATAGTGAAATTGGTCTGTAGTTATCTACAAGAGAGGGGTCTCCTTTTTTGAAGATGGGGATGACCATTGCTTTCGACCATAGCTTAGGAAGTGTGCTGGTTCTGAAGGATTTTTCAAAAATTATGCTTAGTGGTTCAGCTATGGCAGAAGAGAGCTTTTTTAGAAAGTATGCACATAGACCATCTGGTCCAACTGATAGAGAAGGTTTAAGGTCACGTAATGCTTTTTCAACTTGGTCTTCAGTGAAGTCTACTTGGGTTAAATCATTGAGGGAGTTTGAGGTGCGATTGATGAAATTGGGGGATGAGCCATTGCTGTTAACAAAGACAGAGCCAAAGAAAGAGTTGAAGAGGTTGGCTTTGGATGAATCATCATGGTATTCTTTGTTGTTGGGTCCTTTGAGAGGTGGGATTGGTCTAGAGTCTTTGAGTTTATTGTTGACAAAGTTGTAGAAAGCTCTATTAGATTTGGTGCGTAGGAGGTTTTCCTCTTGTTTGCTGTAGTAGTTAAGGCATTCTGCTTTTATTTGATTGCAAATGCTTTTATATCGGCTTTTGAAGTTGGAAACTTGTCCTTTTTTGTTTTTCCTCCAGAGAGATTTTTTTCTTGTTTGTAATTTTCTTATTGAGATGGGGAGGTTATTTTTTTTGTTTATGGTACATGTTAGAGGTACATGAAGTCTGATGATAATTTTCATTTCGAGTAGGAATGTGTTGTAGAGGTCATCAGTAGTGTAGCATTCAGAGAATAGAGTTTTCCAGTTTAATGTTGAGAGGTGGGCTTCAATGAGTTCGTAGTTCGCTTTTTTGAAATTGAATTTTGGTGTTGTATTATTTTGGTGGTTCATAGTGTGGCTTAAGTTGAGACTGAAGTTTATCATGCTGTGGTCGCTGTTGGAAAATGGTTCTGTTATTTGTAAGCCATATATTGTACTTTTGCTGTTACAGAAGATGAGATCCAGACAGTTATCAAGTCTGGTATTTTTAGTTACTAGTTGGTCAAGTCCCAGTTGGGTGACGGTATTATATATAGTAGAATGGATGGGTTCCGTGCTGCATTCATTTAAGGACCAGTTGATGTGTGGTAGGTTGAGGTCTCCGAGGAAGATAATGGGGTATGGGCAGTTGGTTGCCCACGTTAGTAATGTGGATAATTTGTTAGCATGTTCGATGTCGTAGTCCGGGGCTCTGTAGCAGAGTAAGAAGCGAATTGTGGTATTTAGGGATAAATCACAGACAATAATTTCAGGTACCAATAAATCCTGTGCAACTTTAAGGATTTTTAGGTTCAGCGATTTTTTGTAAAATATAGCTACTCCGCCTCCTCTGCGGGATTCACGGTCTGATCGGAAAACATGGTAGTTTTTTGATGTGATAATGGAGTCTGGGTAGGAAGCATTTAGCCATGTTTCGCATATAAAAATTATATCAAAATTGGAGGTGTCAAGTAGAAGGAGGAATTCAGATATCTTGTTGACTAAACTTCTAGCATTTAATAGTTTACATTTGAGATTGGTCTTGTGTTGAGAATTGGTTTTGGGGTGGTTAGAGGAAGTAAGGGGCACGCTTTCCTATTCTTGGTTTGAGGTGGTAGGGTTGTCCATTTGTTGTTGTGGAATGGTGGTCTGGCTGGTGTCAGTTTGATGTTGTGAGATGGTAGGTTGAAAG
The DNA here is from genome assembly GCF_031021105.1 of Erythrolamprus reginae. Lineage (NCBI taxonomy): Eukaryota > Metazoa > Chordata > Lepidosauria > Squamata > Dipsadidae > Erythrolamprus > Erythrolamprus reginae. The sequence continues at coordinate 408,048,849 of NC_091950.1, forward strand.
TTAGACCGGAAGATGTGGGGAGAATTATGGGTTTTGGGTTTGATGCTTTCTGTGCGGTAATCTATGTAAAGGTTTGTTTCACCAAGTTCATAGCGTCTCTTGAGTTCTGCCCGTAGTTCGCGAGAGCGAATACGTTGGAGGAGAGAAAGATCTGGTCTGGATCTGAGTTTGTTGAAGGACTTGTTATTTCTGGCAATTCAGTTTAAATTCAGTTACTGTGGATTTACCAACCACGTCTGCGGGCAGTTTGTTCCAAGGATCTACTACTCTTTTAGTAAAATAATATTTTCTCAAGTTGCTTTTGATCTTTCCACCAACTAACTTCAGATTGTGTCCCCTTGTTCTTGTGTTCACTTTCCTATTAAAAACAATTTCCTCCTGGACCTTATTTAACCCTTTAACATATTTAAATGTTTCGATCATGTCCCCCCTTTTCCTTCTGTCCTCCAGACTATACAGATTGAGTTCATTAAGTCTTTCCTGATACGTTTTATGCTTAAGACCTTCCACCATGCTTGTAGCCCGTTTTTGGACCCGTTCAATTTTGTCAATATCTTTTTGTAGGTGAGGTCTCCAGAACTGAACACAGTATTCCAAATGTGGTCTCACCAGCACTCTATATAAGGGGATCACAATCTCCCTCTTCCTGCTTGTTATACCTCTAGCTATGCAGCCAAGCATCCTACTTGCTTTTCCTACTGCCCGACCACACTGCTCACCCATTTTGAGACTGTCAGAAATCACTAACCCTAAATCCTTCTCTTCTGAAGTTTTTGCTAACACAGAACTGCCAATGCAATACTCAGATTGAGGACCAGGAAAAATAGACCTCACTCCCCACCCACCCACCACCCATTTCACTTCATGCTCATTTGAGTATTCCAATAATATTTAGTTTCAGTGTGCATTCTGTGAGGTTTCAAATACAGGTAGTCCTCAACTTACAACCACAATCAAGCCCAAAATTTATGTTTCTAGGTGAGACATTAAGTGAAGTTTGCTCCATTTTATGACATGTAAATGAAGATCCGAGCTGACCTTCCAGAGCCTGCAGCAGATTCAGACAGTGAGGAGGTTTGGGAGGAAGATAGGCCAGTGCTGATGAAGGCTCTGACGAGTGCTCTAGGGTGGAGGAAGAGATGGGGCCAGAACCATTGGACAGTTATCAGCTGCCTTTGGAGTCAGAAATTAGTGAGGCAGATGAACAGCTGGAGCCTGTTTCCAGTGCATGCATTCACAGAGTTGCCAGATGAAGGGAACAGCTGAGGAACAAGCATCAACTTGGGAAGAAGGCTACAGTTGGATGATGAATGGACCCTCTCATAGGGAATTAAAAAGGAGTGAAAGGAGAAGGGACTTTGCAGGAGACAATTAGTTCATTTGGGCAAAGGTCCTATTTTTATTTTATTTATTTTATTTTATTTTTTGTCCAATACACAATACATATTGAAGAAAATAGACATGAAGTATTATATTTAAAGAAAAGATATAAAAATAGAGGAGAAGATATGTTGGCTTGTCTCGGTTAGCTAGGCTATGAAACCTTCGACAATACCGAGCAGAGAATTTTAACAGAGCGTGGATGTGTGATAAAGCCAAGACACAGACTTAGTTAAATAAGTATTATTTACATATAAAAAAATTATAAACAATCCAGAATAAGCACGAAGCAAATACAGAATAATACACACTGAGCAATCACAAGATTAGCACAAAGCAAAATACAATATAGATAATAAGCACGAAGCTTATACAAGCATGAAGCTTGAACTCAACTCCCCCTTCTCAGGCAAAAATAAAAGGAAATGACTGAGCAGAATAATGAGCTTTTATAGCTTCAATGAGGAAGTGACGAAACAGCCTTGAATATTAACTCTTCAAGTACAAGTTAACTCTTTAAGTGCACATTACCTCTTTAAGTACAAGTTTGGTACAAGTGTACAATATGCAGTTTACAATGGCAATCCCTAACAACCATGTACCCTGTACTAACAAGGTATACGAAAGGAAGAAAAGATATATGATATATGAGATAAGGAGAGACAATTGGACAGGGGACGAAAGGCATACTAGTGCACTTATGTATGCCCCTTACTGACCTCTTAGGAACCTGGAGAGGTCAATTGTGGATAGTCTAAGGGAGAAATATTGGGGGTTAGGGGTTGACACTACTGAGTCCGGTAATGAGTTCCACGCTTCGACAACTCGATTGCTAAAGTCATATTTTTTACAGTTAAGCTTGGAGCAATTAATATTAAGTTTGAATCTGTTGTGTGCTCTTGTGTTGTTGCAGTTGAAGCTGAAGTAGTCATTGACAGGCAGGACGTTGCAGCATATGATCTTTTTGGGCAATCCTTAGATCGTGTTTATGCGTCGTAGTTCTAAGCTTTCTAAGCTTTGCTGGAGAGGAATTCACTGTAAACTAAATAAAAGGGCTTTTATTGGGTTGTGGAGTCAGCTATGTGCATTTGGAGAAGCCTAGGTCAGAACAATCTAGGCAGTGAAGGGCTACTAATTTTTTTACTACCACACTGTGGGCGTGGCTTATGCAGGATGCCCTGAATTTTCTTTCAACATCTTTCAGTGCAAATTGGGTGCTCTGGGGTGGAGCTCCATTTTCACTTCCTCACTGCCTACCCCCACATCCAGGAAGCATCCCACCCGTGATTCTAAGTCAAAACTATCTTAACATGTGGCAGGAGGGACTGCCTTAGCAACCGGTAAGGGCCCACAGGGTTGGCTTTCTCTGTGTCCCGCCAGCTAGACAGCGACCGTGTGAGAGGGCCTTCTCTGTGGTGGCTCCAGCCCTCTGAAACCAGTTGCCCCCTGTGGTTTGTGTTTTCCCCACCCTACTGGCCTTCTGCAAGGCCGTTAAGACCTGGCTTTGCTGGCAGGCCTGGAGCCGAGGATAGTTTGACGCCAATATGTTCCAGCCATTTAAGGTTGAATGTATTTTAACGGGTTTATACTGTTTTATATTGATTTTATATTTTTGTGTTGCACACTGCCCAGAGTCCAAAAGGAGTTTGGCAGCTTATGAGGACAAATAATAGATAGATAGATAGATAGATAGATAGATAGATAGATAGATAGATAGATAGATAGATAGATAGATAGATAGATAAACATATTTCAGCTGTGGCGAGGGGGGCATTTGCCCAGGTTCACCTGTTGCACCAGTTGCGGCCCTATTTGGACCGGGAATCACTGCTCACAGTCACTCATGCCCTCATCACCTCGAGGCTTGACTACTGTAATGCTCTCTACATGGGGCTACCTTTGAAAAGTGTTCGGAAACTTCAGATCGTGCAGAATGCAGCTGCGAGAGCAATCATGGGCTTTCCCAAATATGTCCATGTTACACCAACACTCCACAGTCTGCATTGGTTGCCGATCAGTTTCCGGTCACAATTCAAAGTGTTGGTTATGACCTATAAAGCCCTTCATGGCACCGGACCAGATTATCTCAGGGACCGCCTTCTGCTGCACGAATCCCAGCGACCAGTTAGGTCCCACAGAGCCTTCTCCGGATCCCGTCAACTAAACAATGTCGTTTGGCGGGACCCAGGGGAAGAGCCTTCTCTGTGGCAGCCCCGGCCCTCTGGAACCAACTCCCCCCAGAGATTAGAATTGCCCCCACCCTCCTTGCCTTTCGTAAGCTACTTAAAACCCACCTCTGCCGCCAGGCATGGGGGAATTGAGATACTCTTTTCCTCTAGGCTTTACAATTTTATGCATGGTATGTATGTATGTTTGTTTTTTATAATAATGGGTTTTTAACTGTTTTTAGTATTGGATTATTATATGCTGTTTTATTCCTGTTGTTAGCCGCCCTGAGTCTGTGGAGAGGGGTGGCATACAAATCCAATAAATAATAATAATAATAATAATAATAATAATAATAATAATAATAATAATAATAATAATAGAAACATAGAAACATAGAAACATAGAAGTCTGACGGCAGAAAAAGACCCCATGGTCCATCTAGTCTGCCCTTATACTATTTTCTGTATTTTATCTTAGGATGGATATATGTTTATCCCAGGCATGTTTAAATTCAGTTACTGTGGATTTATCTACCACGTCTGCTGGAAGTTTGTTCCAAGGATCTACTACTCTTTCAGTAAAATAATATTTTCTCATGTTGCTTTTGATCTTTCCCCCAACTAACCTCAGATTGTGTCCCCTTGTTCTTGTGTTCACTTTCCTATTAAAAACACTTCCCTCCTGGACCTTATTTAACCCTTTAATATATTTAAATGTTTTGATCATGTCCCCCCTTTTCCTTCTGTCCTCCAGACTATACAGATTGAGTTCATTAAGTCTTTCCTGATACGTTCCTGATAATAATAATAATAATAATAATAATGAGAGAGAGAGAGAGAGAGAGAGATCGAGCACAGGTTAAACCAGTGGTGTCAAATTCAATTTCATTGTGTTTAACCTCGGGAGGGGATGGGGGAGGGCAGCTCAATATCACTCAGGTTGGAAGTGCCTGGGGTAGCTTGAGTGTTCTGCCAGTGAAAATGGGCTCCGAAGTTCCATTTTCGCTGGCAGAAGTACCATGGGCCAGTCTTCCGCTGTTTCCATGGCAGCCATGTGGGCCAGGTCTAACTACCCTGCAGGCCAAATCTGATCCCAAGGCCTCGATTTTGACACCCCTGGGGTAAACCATGGCAACTGGACTAAAGTTTCATAACTCATCCAAATAACTTCTTCAGTCAAAATGAAAAAAAAATGCTTTTTTTTTCCATTTTGGAGAGAAAACCCCGTCAAGAAATGGTTCTTTCCAATGACTTTCTGATTCTGCTTACCCAAATTTTCATTTTCACTGAAGAAATTACTTGCTGCAATTTGGATGCAACCCCATAAGTAGTAAAGGTGAGTTACAACTGCAACCACTGTGATGGATTTTTCAATGAAAATACCCTACGTTTTCCTCCATGAAAGATGTGTGGGTGTGCTTTTCTTAAAAGAAATTATCCAGACATGGATTCAATTGATAAAATGGTTATCTTGGTGTAATGCAGATCAGATAAATTAATTGGCAGACAACTATTTTCTTGGAACACGATGATAATATCTTAAAACAAACAGTTCAATTAATTGTCTTCATTGTCTTTCCTGTGCATCTCTTTCTCACCCTGCCCCCCAATTTTTACTCAAAAGAGAACAATTAGATTGAGTGATTTACTTCAATGACATCCAATGATTTTACACTTAAGACTTTTTTCTATTTTGTTCCTTTGTTTCCTTCCTTTGTCTTAAATGTTGGACAGGAGGTAGGTTTTAGGCACTCCCCCACCCCCATCTTTTCTCACACACAACACACATATTCTTTGAAAAGTGTTCGGAAACGTCAGATCGTGCAGAACGCAGCCGCGAGAGCCATCGTGGGGCTTCCAACATTCGCCCATGTTTCCTCAACACTCTGTGGTTTGCATTGGCTGCCAATCAGTTCACAGTCAGAATTCAAAGTGTTGGTCATGACCACCTGCTACCGCACGAATTTCAGCGACCGATAAGGTCCCACAGAGTTGGCCTTCTTCCGGGTCCCGTCGACTAAACAATGTGGTTGGGCAGGCCCCAGGGGAAGAGCCTTCTCTGTGGTGGCCCTGGCCCTCTGGAACCAACTCCCCCTGGCGATTAGAATTGCCCCCACCCTCCCTGTCTTTCATAAACTACTCAAGACTCATTTATACCACCAGGTGGGGGGGAGTTGAGATATTCATTCCCCCTAGGCCATTACAAGTTATGCATGGTATGTCTGTGTGTATGTTTGGTTTTATAATAAGGGTTTATAGTTGTTTTATTATTGGATTGTCACATGCTGTTTTTATCATTGTTGTTAGCCGCCCTGAGTCTACGGAGAGGGGCGGCATACAAATCCAATAAATTACTACTATTATTATTATTATTATTATTATTATTATTATTATTATTTATTATTATTATTTATATTATTATTATTATTATTATTATTATTATTATTATTATTATTCTGCTTTAAATTAAATTAATACTGATATTTCTGACTTTCATGTAATGAAAGGGATAGATGCGCATCTTTTATTATTTGGATTTATTTATTATTTGGATTTGTATGCCGCCCCTCTCCGAAGACTCGGGGCGGCTCACAACAAGTGAAACAAATCATAAGTAATCCAATTAATTAAAAGATTTAAAGATTTAAAAAACCCCATATACTAACAGACACACACACAAGCATACCATGTATAAATTAAACGTGCCCAGGGGGGTATGTTTCAATTCCCCCATGCCTGACGGCAAAGGTGGGTTTTAAGGAGTTTACGGAAGGCAGGAAGAGTAGGGGCAGTTCTAATCTCCGGGGGGAGTTGGTTCCAGAGAGCCGATGCCGCCACAGAGAAGGCTCTTCCCCTGGGGCCCGCCAACCGACATTGTTTAGTTGACGGGACCCGGAGAAGGCCCACTCTGTGGGACCTAATCGGTCCTGGGATTCGTGCGGCAGGAGGCGGTCTCTTGTTAGAAGAGTTCCTTGTAGAACTTACCCAGAGTCCCTAGGGAGTTGGGTGGCATGCAAACCAAATTTGTATTTGCTGCCCCAACTCTTCAGAGAGGGGTGGCATAATCAATCAATCAATAATAAGAACATAAGAACATAAGAGGAGCCATGCTGAATCAGGCCAAAGCCCATCGAGTCCAGCATTCTATGTCACACAGTGGCCCGCCAATTGTCCATGGGGATCTTGAGCAGAAAGTGAAGGCACAACCCTCCCTTTCCCCTGACCCCCAACGAATTGTACCCAAGGGAATCCTGCCTGCCTCAACCAACATAGAGGCGGCACATGGACATCCGTTTCAATAACCACTGATATACTTGGCATCCATGGATCTGTCTAATCCTGCCTTGAAGCTATCAAGGCTGACAGCTTTCACAACCTCTTCTGGAAGTGAATTCCATCAACCAATGACTTGTCATCCTTCAAAATTCAGTTCTTCTCACACTTTCTCTCAAAGTGACATCTCTCTTTCTGTGGTGTGTGTCTGTGTGTGAGAGAGTGAGCGAGAGAGAGAGAGAGAGAGGATTGAGAGAAAAAGGTGGATAGCAAATCAATCAGAACAGATCTGAAAGATACTTTAGAGGTTCATCAATCATTCAGTCTACTAGAGTTGGAAGGGACCTTGTAGGTCATCTAGTCCAACCCCCTGCTCATGCAGGAGTTCCTACACCATTTCAGGCAAATGTCCGTTCAATCTCCCTTTGAAAGTCTCAAGTGTTGGTGCTCTCACAACCTCTGAAGGCAAGCTGTTCCACTGATGGATCGCTCTCAACGTCAGAAAGTTTCTCCTTATTTCCAGGTTGAATCTCTCCTTGGTCAACTTCCCTCCATTATTCCTTGTCTGGTCTTCCAGTCCAGTGATGGCAAACCTATGGCATGGGTGCCACAGGTGGCATGCGGAGCCATATCTGCTGGCACACAAGCCGTTGCCCTAGCTCAGCTCCATTGTGCCTGGGGAGAGGGGAATGACTACAGAATTTAATTCCTTAATGAAACGGTACACGGGAAGCTCTAGGGTGATGGCTGGCAGCTGTCAAGAGGCAGGGGAATGAAATAATAGGAAAAGGGGACAAGGACACATTCACAGTAAAGTGGTTCCACCATGCGAAGGAAGGTGAACTCCATTACATGAGATCTACTGTCTGAAACATCTAATTGCTATTATGTCTGGGTAGCTGAGAAAGACCTCCTTGACTCAGGAAGCTATTAAATGGAACTGAAGCCCATTGCTTCAAATGTCCAAGTTTGGTTTTGATTGTGCTTTTCCCAACGGGTTTCATTCTTAAAGCTGCTTTTCCCATAATGCATCAGCTGTTGAAGATGCGAGGAATGACGCGGCCATTGTTTGACAATTTTTTTCCCCCTCACACTGAAAGAAGAGTCCAGGATTACTCTGGCTCCATAGCTCTATGGACTGGGTTGAATTTTCTGAGGATCCATCTTCCTGATGAGGAAGCTGTGATGGTGCAGTCGCTAGAATCTATCTATCTATCTATCTATCTATCTATCTATCTATCTATCTATCTATCTATCTATCTATCTACCTACCTAATCTCTATCTATCTATCTATCTATCTATCTATCTATCTATCTATCTATCTATCTATCTATCTATCTATCTAATCTATCTATCTATCTATCTATCTATCTATCTATCTATCTATCTAATCTATCTATCTATCTATCTAATCCATCTTATCCATCTTATCCATCTATCCATCTATCCATCTATCCATCTATCCATCTATCCATCTATCCATCTATCCATCTATCCATCTATCCATCTATCCATCTATCCATCTATCCATCTATCCATCTATCCATCTATCTAATCTATCTATCTAATCTATCTAATCTATCTATCTATCTATCTATCTATCTATCTATCTATCTATCTATCTATCTATCTATCTAATCTATCTATCTATCTATCTATCTATCTATCTATCTATCTATCTATCTATCTATCTATCTATCTATCTATCTATCTATCTAATCTATCTATCTATCTATCTATCTATCTATCTATCTATCCATCTATCCATCTATCCATCTAATCTACCTACCTACCTAACTATCTATCTACCTATCTACCTACCTACCTAATCTATATCTATCTATCTATCTATCTATCTATCTATCTATCTATCTATCTATCTATCTATCATCTATCTATCTATCTATCTATCTATCTATCTATCTATCTATCTATCTAATCTATCTATCTATCTATCTATCTATCTATCTATCTATCTATCTAATCTATCTAATCTATCTAATCTATCTATCTATCTATCTATCTATCTATCTATCTATCTATCTACCTACCTACCTAATCTCTATCTATCTATCTATCTATCTATCTATCTATCTATCTATCTATCTAATCTATCTATCTATCTATCTATCTATCTATCTATCTATCTAATCTATCTATCTATCTATCTAATCCATTTTATCCATCTTATCCATCTATCCATCTATCCATCTATCCATCTATCCATCTATCCATCTATCCATCTATCCATCTATCCATCTATCCATCTATCCATCTATCCATCTATCCATCTATCCATCTATCCATCTATCCATCTATCTAATCTATCTATCTAATCTATCTAATCTATCTATCTATCTATCTATCTATCTATCTATCTATCTATCTATCTATCTATCTAATCTATCTATCTATCTATCTATCTATCTATCTATCTATCTAATCTATCTATCTATCTATCTATCTATCTATCTATCTATCTATCTATCTATCTATCTATCTATCTATCTATCTATCTATCCATCTATCCATCTATCCATCTAATCTACCTACCTACCTAACTATCTATCTACCTATCTACCTATCTACCTACCTACCTAATCTATATCTATCTATCTATCTATCTATCTATCTATCTATCTATCTATCATCTATCTATCTATCTATCTATCTATCTATCTATCTATCTATCTATCTATCTATCTAATCTATCTATCTATCTATCTATCTATCTAATCTATCTATCTATCTATCTATCTATCTATCTAATCTATCTATCTATCTATCTATCTATCTATCTATCTATCTATCTATCTATCTAATCTATCTATCTATCTATCTATCTATCTATCTATCTATCTATCTATCTAATCTATCTAATCTATCTAATCTATCTAATCTATCTATCTATCTATCTATCTATCTATCTATCTATCTATCTAATCTATCTATCTATCTATCTATCTATCTATCTAATCTATCTATCTATCTATCTATCTATCTAATCTATCTATCTATCTATCTATCTATCTAATCTATCTATCTATCTATCTATCTATCTATCTATCTATCTAATCTATCTATCTATCTATCTATCTATCTAATCTATCTATCTATCTATCTATCTATCTAATCTATCTAATCTATCTAATCTATCTAATCTATCTATCTATCTATCTATCTATCTAATCTATCTATCTATCTATCTATCTATCTATCTATCTATCTATCTATCTATCTATCTATCCATCCATCTATCCATCTATCCATCTATCCATCTATCCATCTAATCTACCTACCTACCTACCTACCTACCTACCTACCTACCTACCTACCTACCTACCTATCTATCTATCTATCTATCTATCTATCTATCTATCTATCTATCTATCTATCTATCTATCTATCTATCTCCAGAGACTTGGAGTGGCTTACAACAACAATACATCTAATGGTTAAAAAAACCAGTTTAAAACCCTTATTATAAAAAACAGTCATGTATCCCAAACAAACCATACATAAAATGAAATGGCCCAGGGGAATCTATCCCCCCATGCCTGACGGCAGGGGTGGGTTTTTAGGAGTTTACGAAAGGCAAGGAGGGTGGGGGCAGTTCTGTTCTCCGGAGGGAGTTGGTTCCAGAGGGTCGGGGCCGCCATAGAGAAGGCTCTTCCCCTGGGCCCCGCCAGACAACATTGTTTCATCGACGGGACCTGGAGAAGATCAACTCTATGGGACCAAATCGTTCTCTGGGATTCGTGTGGCAGAAGGCGGTCCCGGAGATATTCTGGTCCGATGCCATGAAGGGCTTTATAGGTTATAACCAATACTTTGAATTGTGACCGGAAACTGATCAGCAACCAATGCAGACTGTGGAGTGTTGGTGTAACGTGGGCATATCTGGGAAAGCCCATGATTGCTCTCACAGCTGCATTCTGCACTATTGCAGGCTGACTGTCCACAGTTTGGAGTTTGATTCTGACTGACTCAGGGTGGGCCCAGTCTTCCATCCTCCTGAGACCGGTAAAATGGGTATCCAGATTGTTGGGGGTAATATGCTGCCATTGTAAACTGCTCAGAGAGTTCTGTAAACCATTATGGAATAGTATATAAGTCTAAGTGCTAAGTGCTAAAGTAAATCCAGCAACTCAGCTAAGCAGTAGGACTGCTTGAAAGCTGCACAGCTTGTTCTTTAATTAGCATTTCACAATACCATTGCCAGAATTTTTCAGATCCATTAACTAAACTGGAAAGTTGGAAACAAAAATCTCAAGAGAAAGAAAAATCCCTTCCATATTGCTGCTATGAAAACTACTGTATTTTTCTGAGTATAAGACACACCTTTTTCCTCCCTAAAAAGCCTGAAAATTCAGGTGCATCTTATACTCTGAATGTAGCTTTTTTAGAAACTTGTTTTTCCCAGCACTAACTAGGTGCTAATAATATTCCCAGCTCTTAACTTGCAGGTTCTTTCATTGTTACTCTCTGCAAAGAATGTTTTTCAAGCCCTAAATCTATCTATACTCTACGTGCTCCAAACCACGTGGGGGCAGTTCTAATCTCCGGGGAGAGCTGGTTCCAGAGGGTCGGGGCCGCCACAGAGAAGGCTCTTCTCCTGGGTCCCGCCAAACGACATTGTTTAGTCGACGGGACCCGGAGAAGGCCAACTCTGTGGGACCTAACTGGTCGCTGGGATTCGTGTGGCAGAAGGCGGTCCCGGAGGTATTCTGGTCCGATGCCATGAAGGGCTTTAAAGGTCATAACCAACACTTTGAATTGTGACCAGAAATGGATCGGCAACCAATGCAGACTGCGGAGTGTTGGTGTAACATGGGCATACCTTGGGAAGCCCATGATTGCTCTCGCAGTTTAGAGTGAAGCACTACAGGATACTTAGGCTAACTGCTAGCTGTAGTTCAGCGGTATAACAAGCAGGAAGAGGGAGATTGTGATCCCCTTATATAGAGCGCTGGTGAGACCACATTTGGAATACTGTGTTCAGTTCTAGAGACCTCACCTACAAAAAGATATTGACAAAATTGAATGGGTCCAAAGACGGGCTACAAGAATGGTGGAAGGTCTTAAGCATAAAACATATCAGGAAAGACTCCATGAACTCAATCTGTATAGTCTGGAGGACAGAAGGAAAAGGGGGGACATGATCGAAACATTTAAATATGTTATAGGGTTAAATAAGGTTCAGGAGGGAAGTGTTTTTAATAGGAAAGTGAACACAAGAACAAGGGGACACAATCTGAAGTTAGTTGGGGGAAAGATCAAAAGCAACGTGAGGAAATATTATTTCACTGAAAGAGTAGTAGATCCTTGGAACAAACTTCCAGCAGACGTGGTTGGTAAATCCACAGTAACTGAATTTAAACATGCCTGGGATAAACATATATCCATCCTAAGATAAAACACAGGAAATAGTATAAGGGCAGACTAGATGGACCATGAGGTCTTTTTCTGCCGTCAGTCTTCTATGTTTCTATGTTTCTATGTTCAAATCTCACCACTGGCTCAAGGTTGACTCATCCTTCCATCCTTCCGAGGTGGGTAAAATGGGGATTGTTGGGGAGGGGGATAGGCTGATTCTGTAAACCGCTTAGAGAGGGCTGTCGGAGCAGCACCATGATATTGGTTTTCCTCCTTGACATACCAGCTAGAAACGAAATCTGGGCCTCGCCTAACATTAACAAGCATTTCTATTGAAGTAGATAATTTCTTTATTCAGCAGTTTGAAAGCCACAGTTCCACCACTGCCCTACTTCGTATTCCAGCCATACTCCCAGATTAACCACTGGGCTAAAGGAGGCCACGCACGATCCCTCCCTCCTACCCAAAACCTCAGGGACTCATTAGCTTGTCCAGATCCCTAGCTTTCAAATTTTAAAAAGGAGCAAATCCTTCTCTTTTGTAGAATCCAATCTACAAGAGAAAATGGTCTGGCACAATTGTTTGATGAACCAGTAACCTCCTTCCAATAGCCGTTGGGATGACTGATGGGTTGTGAGGAGAGCTGTCTGTTCAGATAAGTACAGAGTGACCACTTGCCTGCCAAAGAGATTTCTTGGGTTTTTTTTTTTCTCTTTAAAGCCCAGGGTTTTTGTTGATTGGTTGATTTGGCTCTGTCTGCATGGAGAAGAGAAATGTTTCTTTTAAGGAAATATTCTGCCTTTGCTTCCTGGGAATAATGGAACCTCTACTTAAGAACTTAATTCGTTCTGTGACCAGGTTCTTAAGCAGAAAAGTTTGTAAGTAGAAGCAATTTTTCCCATAGGAATCAATGTAAAAGCAAATAATGCATGCAAACCCACTAGGAAAGAAATAAAAGCTCGAAATTTGGGTTAGAGGAAGAGGAAGAAGAAAAGGAGGACGACAGTAGGTGCCCAGAGCGAATGGAGCGTTTTTTTTCTCTGGGTGCTGGCAGAGGTTTAGTCCCTCTCCATATGCCTATAAAAAGGAAAATGCTTTGTTCACTCTGGACTGCCAAAGCCTCCTTAAGCGCCACGAAAAGGCTCCTCTGGCAGCCCAGAAAAGCCTGAGATGACCATGATTAAAGGGGGAATGGCAGGAAACCGGCCGGGCCTTTGTGCTACTCTCAAACTTCCTGGGAAATTTTTCCGGGCTCAAGTTCTTAAGTAGAAAATGGTTCTTAAGAAAAGGCAAAAAATTCTTGAACACCTGGTTCTTATCTAGAAAAGTTCTTAAGTAGAGGCGTTCCTAGGTAGAGGTACCACTGTATTCTCCATTCTGTTTTCTAGTCAATAGAGTTATTATCCAGAGTTTGATTCCACTGCCCACCCTGCTCTTATTAATTGGAGGTTCCTATCCTCTTTTTTCCTCCAAACAATATTGATTGGCGGGACTGTGTGGGAGGGCCTTCTCTGTGGTGGCTCCAACTCTCTGGAACCAACTGCCCCCAGAGATTCGCATGGCGTCCCACCCTCCTGTCCTTCCAGAAAGCCTTGAAAACCTGGCTCTGCCGGCAGGCCTGGGGCTGTTGAGCTGTACCATTGAAATCTGGCCAGGAAGTTATGAATGCTTTTAGTTCAGGGATTTAAACTGTTTTTATATTGTTTTTATTTGTTCTATGCCAATAAATTAAATTACATTTTAATCAAACTCTTTTTGTATCACTCTTCCATCAATCAGGAATCAGTGGCATGGTAGCCGTGAGGTCCCAGAATTAGATTTTCAAATCTTTATTTTTCAGTGAAAAAGAATTCACAGGATCACTATAGGGAGTCCTCGACGTACAACAACCACCGAGCCCTAAATTGCCATCACTAAGCAAGACAGTTGTTAAGTGTTTCTCTCCCCCCCCCTTTTACAACCTTCTTTGCCACAGTTAAGTGAATCACTGCAATGCTGGCTTGTTTGCTCAACATAGAAACTGCTTGCATTTTCTCTGTCACAGGAGAAAAGTACATCTTCCTCCCACTGTCCTCACCACTTTCTATAGAGGGATGACTGAGAGTGTCTTGTCCAGTAATGGGTTTCACTTTCCTTTGGTACCAGTTCAGAGATGTGCATGCACCACTTCTGCACATGCATAGATCATCCGTGATGATGTCCGGGTGGGTGGGCGGAGCCTCCCACCGCCGCCGCTACTGGTTTGCCTGAACTGGGGCAAACTGGTAGCAACCCACCATATGACCACACAGATGCTACAATGGTCGTAAGTGTGAAAAACAGCCGTAAGTCATTTTTCCCCCTAGTGCTGTTGTAACTCTCATAAGAACATAAGAACATAAGAAGAGCCATGCTGAATCAGGCCAAAGCCCATTGAGTCCAGCATTCTGTGTCACACAGTGGCCCACCAATTGTCCATGGGGATCTTGAATAGAAAGAGAAGGCAGAACCCTCCCTTTCCCCTGACCCCCAACAAATGGTACCCAAGGGAATCCTGCCTGCCTCAACCAACATAGAGGCAGCACATGGACATCCATTTCAATAACTACTGATACACTTGGCATCCATGAATCTGTCTAATCCTGCCTTGAAGCTATCCAGGCTGACAGCTGTCACGACCTCTCCTGGAAGTGAATTTTATAAACCAACGACCCTCTGGGTGAATAAATATTTCCCTTTATTTGTCCTCGCTTTCTTACCTATGAGCTTTAGGGAGTTCCCCCTCATCCTAGTATTGTGTGATAGAGAAAAGAATTTTTCTCTATCCACCTTTTCTATCCCATGCATGATTTTATACACTTCGATCAAGTCACCCCTTAAACGCCGTCTTTCAGGGCTGAAGAGACTAAGGCGTTGCAACCTGGTTTCATAAGGGAGGTGCTCCAATGGCCACTAAATAAACTGTGGTAAGCGGAGAACAGAGGTGGGCTATGAGCCTGAATGCTAAATTGTGCTCGCCACCACGGCTCGTAAGTTCTTGCGGGGCCTGCGCGATTTTGCTTCGGCACCTGTGGAGGTAGCAAAATTGTGCATGGAGCCACATGCACAGAAGCAGAAAAGTTGCAGCTAAACACGGGCGCACCTGCAGCTCCGTGCATGATTTTGCTACCTCCACAGATGCTACCTCCACAGATGCAGAAGCAAAATCGCGGTGGCCCCGCAAGCACTTACGAGCCACGGTGGTGAGTGCAAATTAGCATTCTGGCTCGTAGCCCACCGCTGCCGGAGTACTACCTGCAGGCTCCTCTATTGGTGCATTTGGTTTTGCAATGATTTCTTCTGCTTGCAGTGATCAAGTTCTCTTCCTGCAGAACAGTGGCAAGGAGTGAATCATAGAAAGAAACTGTTTTTTCTTATTACATCTTTGCTATTGCAAGGAGAGACAGATAATGTTTGACAGTGGCTAGTCCAGTTAACTCCCCACCCCCCTGTCTACCTGTCATCTACAGGGATTAGGTAGTATATTACATCTGATTCATTGCATCTGATAGAAGAGGTAAAAAGTGTAAGTCAGCTGGCCTCTAGCTGTATCCCAATAATGCTCTGTAAATCATCATTAACTCCTGCTTCAGCCTTGCGGGATGGAACTGCAGGCCCTGCCCAATGCTTTTGTTTGTTTTGAGATAGGGCAGTTGTTCCCCTGAGATTACACCAAGGAGTAAGTTACCCACAGCTATCTCTTCCTGACTTGTGAAAACTGTATTGGATTTCTCAGCTTCTGGGTGTCGGTGGCACTCTTCTGTTTTGAGTTACATCTGACCATGACGGGGTTATCTGCTCCATTTCTTTCTTGAACCCCAGGCAGAGGTTGCGCAGTAGGTAGAGTGCAGTACTGCAGGCCACTGAAGCTGACTGTAGACTGTAGGTTAGCGGTTCAAATCTCATCACAGGCTCAAGGTTGACTCGGCCTTCCATCCTTCCGAGGTGGGTAAAATGATAACCCAGACTGGGGGGCAATATGCTGGCTATGTTAAAAAGTGCTATTGCTAACATGTTGTAAGCTGCCCTGAGTCTAAGGAGAAGGGTGGCAGAAAAATTGAATGAATGAATGAATGAATGAATGAATGAATGAATGAATGAAAGACTCAGCACAAGCTAGTTGTTAAAGTGGAAGACTAAAATCAGGGAGTCCCAAATTCTAATTCTCTCTTAGGCACAAAAGTCAACTGGGCGATCTTGAGCCAAGAATTCCCATTCAGCACAAATCAGTTTCTGGTATAAGTCAATTGATAGCATCATTACCACACAGTTGCATCATGAATGGATGTCTATGAAGATTCACAGTCAGCTAGGTCATGGTTGTCCCAAAGGTAATTTTTTTTCTGGAAGACATTTCGCTTCTCATCCAAAATGCTTCTTCAGTTCTGAAGAACTGGATGGATGGTGGGGAATGGAAGGATGTATATTCCTTGCAGAGATAGCTAGTCATTTGCATTATTTTAGAGAGGTGTCGAGGCCACCTCGAGATTAGTGTGCATCTTCATCAGTGAAAGACTGCTACTGGAATGGTAAGGTGCTCTGTTTAGGTAGCGATTTTGAAGATATATGCGCAGTTGCATGCTCCCGATGTGTGCATGCATGCCCATGAGCAAGATTTTGCTTTTGCACATGTGCAGCAAGCAAAATCTTGTGAAAAGATGCTCACGCGAGTGAGGTTTTGGTGATTTTTGCCAATTTTTTGCTTCTGTGCATGCGCGGAAACAAAAATATTGGCAAAAATCGCTGAAAACTTGCTCATGGGAGCATCTTTACACAAGAGTTTGCTTGCTGCGCATGCAAAGAAGCAAAATATTGCATCGATGGGGCACGCATGCCTGCAATGGTATTGGAGGGCGCATTGGTAGTGCTGAAGACGGTAGGCCTTCCTTGGTCCTCATTGTCCTTGGTCCAAAGTCAGATGAACCATCCAACTAACGAAAGCAACAAAAAGAACTCTCAAGATCTTTGAATCCCCAAAAAGTAAATCTTTATTGAATACACCATCTCGGAACTGAAGAATCAAAACCAGCTCTACTTTTCCCATGCGAAAGCTTGCTTAGTTAAATAATTCCCTTTCTCCCGCCCTTTAGGTGTTCACGTGGTCCAATATAGAATTTATTTTTGTTATGGAAATGGTCCACGTCTCCATCAAGCACATGTGGTAGTGACCTTGGCATGTTGCAGGCACTTACAGTCGATGAACAACAACTTGGCATACACATTCCACCCAGTAGTGGCTTGCTACTGGTACAGTAGGGGATGGGGCACTGGTAACGGACGCCAGATTGCACAATTTGTGCACGACTGCTACTGGTGCCAGTCCTATGTGTGCCGCCAACTTTTTTCTTCATTTTTCCATACTTTTGCTTCATGCACAGAAGCAAAATCTTATGAGGGGACATGTGCACACATGTGATTTCATCATTTTTTTGCTTCTGCGCATGTGCAGAAGCAAAAAAAAAAAAATCACCGAAATCTTGCGCGCGCATCCCCTCCTGAGATTTCAGTGCATTTTTGCTACCTACGCATACACAGAAGCAAAAACATGCTGGGATGTGCACGCATAGTGTGCACACATGCAAAAGAACAAAAAATGTGCACACAAAGCACTGGTAGTAGCAGTAATGGGAATCCACCCCTGATTCCACCCCTTCTCCCCTTATTGTTGGCCAATTGAAAAGCGATAGGAGCTTGAAGGCAATAAATGACTCAATCTTGTCATCAGAGCTGAAGAAGCTTCTTGGAGGAGAAGCGAAACATCTTCAAAGAAAAAGCAGAAAGTCCAGTTGATCTGGAAGAAAAGCACCTTTGGGACAATCATGAATGGATAGATTCGCTGTAAGTTTTTCAAGAGTCCAATGGGGGAAAAAAACACAAGTGAGCCTTTCAACTATGTGGTCAAGCAGACAGCGTAAGAACTGCTTTTGGAGATATTTTATCTGTTTGTTTGTTTGTTTGTTTGTTTGTTTGTTTGTTTGTTTGTTTGTTTGTTTGTTTCTTCCTTCCTTCCTTCCTTCCTTCCTTCATTCATTCCTTCATTCCTTCATTCATTCATTCATTCATTCATTTGATTTTTATGCCGCCCTTTTCCTTAGACTCAGGGCGGCTTACAACATGTTAGCAATAGCACTTTTTAACAGAGCTAGGCTATTGCCCCCACAATCCGGGTCCTCATTTTACCCACCTCGGAAGGATGGAAGGCTGAGTCAACCTTGAGCCAGTGGTGAGATTTGAACCGTTGACCTTCAGATCTACAGTCAGCTTCAGTGGCCTGCAGTACAGCACTCTACCTGCTGCGCCACCCCGGCTCTTCCTTAATAGAGACCATACTGGATCTGGCATTTTGTTTCTTTGTATGTTGTTATTCTTAGCTGCCCATCAAGATGACCAAGTTAATGTCGACTTTCTGCTACTCTGTGGATATTTATCCTAAACTGCGCTCAATCTTGAGGGAGCGAATCAAGCCCAGAGTGGCATCCATATTTTTTTTCCCTGTATCAATCCATCATATTGCCGGCCTTCCTTGTTTAATATTTTCCTTCAAACTCGCCAAACCTCTGTAATGATTTTTCTCTTCACAGGATATGTCCAAAATAGAAAACTAATAATCTCGTCCTTTGAGCATGTAAGGAAAGCTTACAGCTGATTTTTCTCAATATTCATTGATTTGTGTGTCGGGCAGGCTATGCTATCCATAGGATCTTTTGCCAATACTGAAATTCAAACGTATCTCTTTTCCCCTCGTGTTACCGTCTACTGACATTTGTACAGAAAGAAACATCTCTGCACTTCAAAGATCTTGTGCTAAGTCTGTGATGGTGATCCTCTGGCAATATTAGGTCCCACAGAGTTGTCCTTCTCCGGGTCCCGTCGACAAAACAATGTCATCTGGCGGGACCCAGGGGAAGAGCCTTCTCTGTGGCGGCCCTGGCCCTCTGGAATCAACTCCCCCTGGAGATTCAAACTGCACCTATCCTCCTTGCCTTCCATAAAATGTTGAAGACTCACCTTTGCCGCCAGGCGTGGGGGGATTAATCTCCCCCCTCCTTTTTTGATGACCTTATTATGTTTATTATGTTCTTTATTTAGTTGGATTGAGTGTGTATGACTGGGTAGTAGATAGGTTTTTATAATGTATTTTATTAATTAGGTCTTTTTCCAATTTTTTAACCTTAGATTTGTATCTATATTGTATTGCTATTGTGTTGTGAGCCGCCCCAAGTCTTCGGAGAGGGGCGGCATACAAATCTAAATAATAATAATAATAATAATAATAATAATAATAATAATAATAATAATAATAGTAATTATTATTATTATTATTATTATTATTATTATTATTATTATTATTATTATTATTATTATTATTATTATTATTATTTTGATACAACACAGCAAACAAGATCATTATGCTGGATTTCGTATTTCATCACCAGTCGGGCACTTTCCAAGCACCTAGGACTGCGTGATGTAGCAGCGAATTATGTTTGCCGATCCCAGTAAAGCGGCCTTTTGCAATTGACAGATGGAGATTTTGTCAATTCGGATGGTTTTCAAATGGCCACTGAGATCCTTTGGCACCGCGCCAAGTGTGCCAATTACTACTGGGACCACTTTCACTGGCTTATGCCAGAGTCGTTGCAGCTCGATTTTTAGATCTTCGTATTTCACTAATTTCTCTAGCTGCGTCTCCTCAATTCTGCTGTCCCCTGGGATTGCGATGTCGATGATCCATACTTTCTTTTTCTTCACAATCAGAATGTCTGGTGTGTTATGCTTCAGAATTCAGTCAGTCTGAAGTCAGAAGTCCCACAGTAGTTTTGCTTGCTCATTTTTCACCACTTTTTCGGGCTTATGATCCCGCCAGTTTTTTGCCACTGGTAAATGGTAGTTCCGGCACAAGTTCCAGTGGATCATCTGTGCCACAGCATCATGTCTATGCTTGTAGTCAGTCTGTGCGATCTTTTTGCAGCAGCTGAGTATGTGATCGATAGTTTCATCTGTTTCTTTACAGAGTCTGCACTTTGGATCGTCTGTTGATTTTTCAATTCTGGCTTTGACAGCATTTGTTCTAACGGCCTGTTCTTGTGCCGCCAGTATTAGTCCTTCTGTCTCCTTTTTGAGTGTTCCACTTGTAAGCCATGACCATTATTACTATTACTATTACTGTTACTGTTACTGTTACTGTTACTGTTACTGTTACTGTTACTGTTACTGTTACTGTTACTGCTACTGGTGGCACACAGAGCCATATCTGCTGGCACACAGTTCGTTGCCCTAGCTCAGCTCCAACATGCATTTGTGTGCCGGCCAGCTGATTTTCGGCTCATGTGGGAGCTTTGGGAAGGTGGTTTCGGCCTCTGGAGGGGCAGGAGAGGCCATTTTAGCCCTCCACAGGCTCCAGGGAGGCCTCTGGGACCTGGAGAGGGCAAAAAACAGGCCTATTGGAAGTCATGAAACAAAAGAGTGGAGGGGATGTTGTGTGTGCATTTACAGTGGGCGGGGCAATGGGCAGTCACACATGCATTTGCAGGAGGCATGGTACATGAGTGTTACTGAATTATGGGTGTGAGTACGTGCATACGCAAAATAACGCACACACTCACACACTTTTGGCACCCGAGGGGAAAAAAGGTTCGTCAACACTATATTAAGTCCTTCATAGCCATTCCACCTCACCCCTCAGGGACAGGTTCTAATTTACCTCTCTGCTGGTTTGCTTCCTCCCACGTACATGGCCACCAAAACCCAAACTCCAAAACAAAACAAAAAATACCAAAAACACAATGGTGACGCATGCACCGTGCTGTAAATTTTGCTTCTCCACATGCTCAGAAGAAAAAATTCCAAGGACCCCTCCCCCCCCAAATTTCCCCCCAATAAAAAAATACCATTTTTTTTTTAAAGATGGTGGCATCCATGGACTGACACTGATTGGACCAGTTCTGTGATTTCATTTTGATGTCACCAATGGGTTGCTACCAGTTTGGGCGAACTGGTCTGAACCAGGATGAATCCACCTCTGACCCGGTGGGCAGTGGTTGGAGCCTAAGAGCCTTGGTGGTGCAGTGGTTAGAGTGTGGTATTCCAAGCTACTTCTGCTGATCACCGGCTGCCAGCAGTTTGACTCAGCCTTCCATCCTTCCAAGATCAATAAAATGAGGACCCAGATTGTTGGGGCCAATATTCTTACACTCTGCAAACTGCTTAGAGAGGGCTGTAAAGCACTGTGAAGCAGTATATAAGTCTAAATGCCATTGCTATCCCCCCCCAAGGCAAGAATCATCATTTGATTTCTTGATTGCTTGTCGTTTCATTACTGATTATTGATCTAAGCAAGTTGGTGTTGTCACTTATTGCTATTTCTTCTCTGAAATTATCCAAATTGTTAGAATAATCTTCATCTTAAAGGATAGGCTCTTTTTGGAGACTACGTTCCTTGATTTTGATAAGCAGATGCTCAGAACATCTTCATTTTAAGCTACTAATGCGGCAATATCATCAGTATAACAATGATAGTTGATGAGACTTCCACCAGCGTTCACATTTTGGTATCTACGTACTGTGCGGCTTCTCTTAATGTTAGGTGCTATGCAAGTAAATTGAACAGGTAATCACTCTATTAAATCCCTTCCTTCCTGACAGAAGACAGATAGGAAATATTAAAAAAAAACCTCCAATGGGACAGGAGACATCTAGGAAACTTCACGAACAAACTGATGGATCTTTTGGGAATCCCAGATATATATTAAGATAGAATGTGTTGAGGGCAAGTGAAATGATTGAAGCCTGGGAAACGGGCCCCTTGTGTCAGAACTGCCATCATACACTTGAGTTTCACATTAGCTAGCTGCCAGTCTACCATGAACTAAAGGGGGAGGGAGTCGGTACGGGAGTGGGGAAGGCGAAGAGCTCATTGTACTTTCCAGAAGCACCATCTCAAGGTCAAAGCCCTGGGAATGGAAGGCATTGACTAACCAACCAGCCTGAAGAGACTGTTTCTGAAAGCAACTTGTTCAAATACGATTGGATGGGGTGGATTTCTCTTACCTTCCTTACCGGTTCAACAGTGTGCACACTGGGTACTGACCCTCTGCGCATATGCAGAATCCTTTGTTTATGTGCAGAAGGTTGGCACCCCATTAGTGTTTACACCCATTGCTTCTTGTCCTACCCTCAGATGCTTTGGAAAATAGGTTGACTTCCTCTTCTTTGTGGCAACCCTTGAGATACTGGAACTCTGCCATCATGTCTCCCCTGGTCCTTCTTTTCATTAAACTAGCCATGCCCAGTTCTTGCAACCATCCTTCTTCATATGTTTTAGCCTCCAGTCCCCTAATCCTCTTTGTTGCTCTTCTTTGCACTTTTTCTAGAGTCTCAACATCCTTTGCTGGAGAGACGGAGTAACGACACGGACACCAGAGCTGGATTTAAATTGGGTCATTTTTATTAACATAAATTTGCATAATTTATTCAATACTTTGCATAAATTAGCATAATCAACTATGACCCGGAAATGGACCTGCAGGGTCAAACAACTACTTCCGGGGCGAAAATGACGTTATGCCAAAAAACATTCCTGGGCAACTCATGGGCGTATCTCGATGCAAGTCCAGGTGAGGGCCAGGCCGTCACCTGCGACCCTGCCATGCTGTGCATGAGGGGGGTCCCACCGGCTAACCCGAATCCGGGAATTAAAGGTGCAGGACCCAAAGACAGGTTCCCCCCAGCTGCTCAGGCAGAAACTCCCTCCATGAGTTTGCGGAGAACCTGTCAATCATCCCCAAAGATGCCCAAGGGAGAACGCGCGGTTGCTAAACCACCCCAGTTTTCCGCCCCTAACCTGCCTACCCAAATGACCAAAGGTAAGCCAATTAACCTAATAAATGCAAGCACCCCCTAACCGCACATCCATCACCTCACATCCAGTGGGGAATGGGCGAAAAAACAGCTCTGCTAAGAGGCAGAACTGCAAAAAATTCCCATTCGGCCCCCTAAGGGCGACCCCTAAGCACACTGCAAAATAGTGGAGGGCGGGCGGGTGTCTGCTCGGCTCTGCAGTCCGGGCAAAAAGGGAGAGCCCCGGGCCTGCTCGCCCTTATATAGGGCAAGCAGGCCCCGCCCGGACCAATCAGGAGCCTGGCCAATTAGGCCCTGATCTCCCGAGCGAAGTCTCGCATCGCGAGACTTCGCCCGGGATCCAAAATGGCGGCCGCCATGAGGGACCGTGTCTCCCGGTCCCTCCAGCAAAGCCTGCCGCCGGGTAAGTCCGGCGCTGCCATTTTATATAAGTCTAAGTGCTATTGCTATTAACCGTCTGGCTCCAGAGCTCTTTGGGTGAAATGCTACATAGGAAGATACACACACACATACCAGTGATGGGCTACCAAACTTTTTACTACCATACTGTGGGCATGGCTTATGCATTTTTGTTTCAACATCTTTCAGTGCAAATTGGGTGCTCTGGGGTGGAACCCCATTTTCGCTACCCCACTGCGTTCCCCTCCCAAGTCCGGGCATCTATCTACTATATAAAGTGTATGTACACACAGACACACACAACTCTTCTAAAATTATACACATAGAATAGAATAGAATTTTATTGGCCAAGTGTGATTGGACACACAAGGAATTTGTCTTGTTGCATATGCTCTCAGCGTACATAAAATAAAATATACATTTGTCAAGAATCATGTGGTACGACACTTAATGATTGTCATAGGGGTCAAATAAGCAATGAAGAAGCAATATTAATAAAAATCTTAGGATATAAGCAACAAGTTACAGTCATACAGTCAACATGGGAGGAAATGGGTGATAGGAATGATGAGAAAAACTAGTAGAATAGAAGTGCAGATTTACTAGAAAGTCTGACAGTGTTGAGGGAATTATTTGTTTAGTAGAGTGATGGTGTTCGGAAAAAAACTGTTCTTGTGTCTAGTTGTCTTGGTGTGCAGTGCTCTGTAGCGACGTTTTGAGGGTAGGAGTTGAAACAGTTTGTGTCCAGGATGTGAGGGGTCAGTAAATATTTTCCCCGCCCTCTTTTTGACTCGTGCAGTATACAGGTCCTCAATGGAAGGCAGGTTGGCAGCAATTGCTTTTTCTGCAGTTCTGATTGTCCTCAACCTCATTTAGCCCAGAAGGGGAAAAAAGAAAAAAAAAATCAAAATTTTGCTACCGGTACTGTGCTCCTGATCAAAATTTTGCTATTGGTACTGCGCACCTGTCCGTACCCGTAGGAACCCACCACTGACACATGCACATGTACACAGAATCATGGCAAGGAAAAGGAATCCTCAGTCTGAGTATTGTATTGGCAGTTCTGTGTTAGCAAATACTTCAAAAGAAAAGGATTTAGGGGTAATGATTTCTGACAGTCTCAAAATGGGTGAACAGTGCAGTCAGGCGGTAGGGAAAGCAAGTAGGATACTTGGCTGCATAGCTAGAGGTATAACAAGCAGGAAGAGGGAGATTATGATCCCGCTATATAGAATGCTGGTGAGACCACATTTGGAATACTGTGTTCAGTTCTGGAGACCTCACCTACAAAAAGATATTGACAAAATTGAACGGGTCCAAAGACGGGCTACAAGAATGGTGGAAGGTCTTAAGCATAAAACGTATCAGGAAAGACTTAATGAACTCAATCTGTATAGTCTGGAGGACAGAAGGAAAAGGGGGGACATGATCGAAACATTTAATAATAATAATAATAATAATTTATTAGATTTGTATGCCGCCCCTCTCCGAAGACTCGGGGCGGCTCACAACAAGCGATAAAACAATATTGTACAAGCACAAATCTAATATTAAGAAAAAACTAAAAACCCTATCAATTTAAAAACCAAACAGCACATACATACCAAACATAAATTATAATAAGCCTGGGGGAAAGGTGTCTCAAATCCCCCATGCCTGGCGGTATAGGTGGGTCTTAAGTAGTTTACGGAAGACGAGGAGGGTGGGAGCAGTTCTAATCTCTGGGGGGAGTTGATTCCAGAGGGCCGGGGCCGCCACAGAGAAGGCTCTTCCCCTGGGGCCCGCCAGACGACATTGTTTAGTCGACGGGACCCGGAGAAGGCCAACTCTGTGGGACCTTATCGGCCGCTGGGATTCGTGCGGTAGTAGGCGGTTCCGGAGGTATTCTGGTCCAATGCCATATAGGGCTTTAAAGGTCATGACCAACACTTTGAATTGTGACCGGAAACTGATCGGCAGCCAATGCAAGCCACGGAGTGTTGTAGAAACGTGGGCGAATCTAGGAAGCCCCACGATGGCTCTCGCGGCTGCGTTCTGCACGATCTGAAGTTTCCGAACACTTTTCAAAGGTAGCCCCATGTAGAGAGCGTTGCAGTAATCGAACCTCGAGGTGATAAGGGCATGAGTGACTGTGAGCAATGACTCCCTGTCCAAATAGGGCCGCAACTGGTGCACCAGGCGAACCTGGGCAAACGCCCTCCTCGCCACAGCCGAAAGATGATGTTCCAATGTCAGCTGTGGGTCGAGGAGGACGCCCAAGTTGCGCACCCTCTCTGAGGGGGTCAGTAGTTCCCCCCCCAGGGTAATGGACGGACAGATGGAATTGTCCTTGGGAGGCAACACCCACAGCCACTCCGTCTTGTCTGGATTGAGTTTGAGTTTGTTGACACCCATCCAGGCCCCAACAGCCTCCAGGCACCGGCACATCACTTCCACTGCTTCGCTGACTGGACATGGGGTGGAGATGTAAAGCTGGGTATCATCCGCATATTGATGATACCTCACCCCATGCCCTTGGATGATCTCACCCAGCGGTTTCATGTAGATATTAAATAGCAGGGGGGAGAGGACCGACCCCTGAGGTACCCCACAAGGGAGAAACCTAGAGGTCGACCTCTGACCCCCCACTAACACCGACTGCGACCGACCGGAGAGGTAGGAGGAGAACCACTGGAGAACAGTGCCTCCCACTCCCAACCCCTCCAGTCGGCGCAGAAGGATACCATGGTCGATGGTATCGAAAGCCGCTGAGAGGTCAAGAAGCACCAGGACAGAGGACAAGCCCCTGTCCCGGGCCCGCCAGAGATCATCCATCAACGCGACCAAAGCAGTTTCCGTGCTGTAGCCGGGCCTGAAACCCGACTGCTGGGGACCTAGATAATCGGCTTCTTCCAAGGACCGCTGGAGCTGGAGTGCCACCACCTTCTCGACAACCTTCCCCATAAAGGGAAGGTTGGAGACTGGACGATAGTTGTTAAGTACGGCTGGGTCCAGGGAGGGCTTCTTGAGGAGGGGGCGCACAAGCGCTTCTTTATAGAGTGATGGAAAAACTCCCCTCCCCAAGGAAGCGTTGGTAATCTCCTGGGCCCAGCTCCGTGTCACCTCCCTGCTGGCCGAAACCAACCAAGAGGGACACGGATCCAGTAAGCAGGTGGCAGAACTCACAGCTCCAATGGCCTTGTCCACTTCATCAGGTGTCACCAAGTCAAACTCCTCCCAGACAGGTGGACAAAGACGTTTAGCCCCAGTCACCTCGACTGACTCGTTGTCAGCCGATACTGCTATGCAATTGGAGTCGAGTTCAGCTCGGATCCGAGCGACTTTATCAGCGAAAAACGAGTTAAATTCCTCAGCACTGCCCTGCAAGGGCTCCCCAACTCCCCCCTGATTTAGAAGGGAGCGGGTCACCCTAAACAGGGCAGCCGGGCGGGATTCCGCTGATGCAATCAAGGCGGCATGGTACGCGCATCTTGCCGCCTTGAGCGCCACTTTGTAAGTCTTAATAAAAGCTCTTACAAGTGTTCGGTCGGATTCGGACTTACTCTTCCTCCATCGCTTCTCTAGACGTCTCTTCTGGCGTTTCAACTCCCGGAGCTCCTCGTTGAACCATGGAGCTCTACGGGGTCTAGTGCCACAGAGAGGTCGCAGTGGCGCAATTCGGTCAAGAGCCTCCGCTGCAGCCGTGTTCCAGGCCTCAGCAAGAGACTCCGCCGAGCTGTGGACGAGCGAATCTGGTAAAACCCCAAGCGCCTTCTGAAAGCCCTCAGGGTCCATCAGGCGTCTGGGGCGGAACCTCCTAATCGGTTCCGCCTCCCTGCGGGGGAGGATTGGAGCCAGGAAGTTGAGCCGCAGTAGAAAATGGTCTGACCATGACAAAGGCAATGCTTCTAAGCCCCTTAGTCTCAGACCACTATTCAATTGCTCTGAGAGGAATACCAAGTCGGGTGTGTGTCCACCCTCGTGAGTCGGACCCTGAACTACTTGAGTCAGGTCCATGGCTGTCATGGTGGCCATGAACTCCTGTGCTAATCCTGAGGAACCGCCGAGCGACGGCAGATTGAAGTCCCCCAGGACAATGAGTCCGGGGAACTCCACCGCCAGCCCGGCCACCTCTTCGAGCAGCACAGGCAGGGCTGTTGACACGCAGCTGGGAGGCAGGTACGTGAGTAACAAGCCCACCTGAACCCCTAAGTCCAACTTCACAAGGAGTGACTCACAACCCACGATCTCAGGAGCAACGAGTCTACGCAGATGGAGGCTCTCCCTGGCTACAATAGCCACTCCTCCCCCCCTTCCCTGGGGTCGAGGCTGGTGCCATATCTGAAACCCAGCTGGACATATTTCCGAGAGAGGCACCCCTCCCTCTGGGCCCAGCCAGGTTTCAGTAACACATGCCAGATCGGCCTCCTCATCCAGGATCAGATCCCGGATGAGGAGAGCTTTATTCACGACCGATCTGGCATTGAGTAGCAGCAGCTTGAGCCCAGGGCCCGGATTACACTCGTCACCAGGGCTCCGGTTTGAGCTCACGGAACCGGAACAAGGGATCGCTATTAAGCAGCGATCTCTTTTTCCTCCAGAACGGCTCGCCCCGTGACTCCCGCCATATCTACCTCTCCCCAGCAGGACCGGGATATTCTGGCCCTCTGTTACCCCAGAGAAAGATACCCCCATCCCTCCTGTCTCTCTACCGCCAGGTAGGCTAAATTCTGCATTCATACTGACCCTATTGTTCCCACCATTCATTCGATTCATTTCATATATACCTTCCATCTGATCCCAGATATCCATCACTAAAATTACCCCCCAATAAATTAGTTAAAAAATGTATAAAAATTAAAAATAGTTAATTAAAAGTTAACCAATCAGTTATAAAATTAATCTGAGACAATTAGATAGATGTAATCAATTAATTAATATAGAACCAGTTCTTGAATAAATAGGTAAATTAAAATTCATCAGTCAATCAGCCAGTCCAGAACAGGATGATAATAATGTCTTTAGTAAAATCCTTCATTAAGTCTGTTGTAGTTATAGAGCCATCCACCAGGGGCGCAGTTCTCCAGTGTAATGCAATAGGGAATACAGGAAATGTGAAATGGAAGCAGGGGGAGGAAGAGGGGGGGGGGAGACGACAAAGCGACGATCTTAACATCTACCCACACCCTCAAAGTTCGACAATTCAGTTTCCACTGTTTCCACTGTTCACTCTCCCCCAGCTATATCCACTCTGTTCTTTTAGTCCAATCTCAGCCAATGCAATCAGCTCCACACGACAGCCCCCAACTCGCCTCAGTCTCCTTCCTTTGAACTCCAGCGCCGCTCCCTTCATCCCCCCTCGGCACCAGCGACTCTCACTCACTGGTGCTATACAGGGGATTAGACTGCCGCTCCAGATGACATTCCCAGCTCCTCCGCTCTTCCCAAACGACCTCCGGCGCCGGCAGCCAACCACGTCCTCGGCGTCCTCGGTCTCACAGAACAGGCAGGCACAGGCAGGCACGTCCCAGCCTCGACGGTGGTCTCCGCTCCGTCCATTCAACTCCTCCATCTCTTCTGTTATTCCATCGCTACGGCCCCAGTCACTCTCACTTTCTGGTGCCTCGCGTTTCTTTCCTCTCCGTCTCGGCATCGGGCAGCCGGTAGGAGCAGACGCCATCTTCCGCTCCCCAGCTGATCACCTCCAGCAGTTAAAGGGTTAAATAAGGTTCAGGAGGGAAGTGTTCTTAATAGGAAAGTGAACACAAGAACAAGGGGACACAATCTGAAGTTAGTTGGGGGAAAGATCAAAAGCAACATGAGAAAATATTATTTTACTGAAAGAGTAGTAGATCCTTGGAACAAACTTCCAGCAGACGTGGTAGATAAATCCACAGTAACTGAATTTAAACATGCCTGGGATAAACATATATCCATCCTAAGATAAAATACAGAAAATAGTATAAGGGCAGACTAGATGGACCAGGAGGTCTTTTTCTGCCATCAGACTTCTATGTTTCTATGTTTCTATGTTTCTAAGTTAGATGAAAACTGCTGTCAAATTAGGAGACCTGGACATTACATAGTGCATTGTTACAACCCGCTGAAGTTCATAGAGTACAAGCCGGTCCCATTCGTCTTTCTCAGCTTACATTTTAATTGGCTTCCAGTTAGGTTTTTTAAACACTGCAAGACTTGCTGACATACTATCTTAATACCAGGTGAATAATTTATGGGAGGCTTTCATGGTGTACCTCTCCCCCATCCCATTCCTTCTAATTTGAGCATCCCTTAAAATGGCGGGCAGGGAGAGTATACTGGAGGTGCAGAGGGGAAAACGTTAGAGTGGAAAGAATGAAGAGGGAAACAGATCTATTGGTGTGCTGGTGGTTTTTTCCCTTATTTTTTTAGAGTGTTAAATATGTGGGTCCCCCCCTTCCCTTCGGCTGCGTTGGGATTTCAGAGAAGGTTCGTACCATGCAGACTTATTAATAACTATTCTGCCAGGAGAGCACCCAATTAAATTGAATTGGGCTTTATGGCCCCCTGTAGATTTCCTTAAATGCGTGGATAGAAAGTCTTTACAGTGTAAGCATTGGATAACAAGGAATTGGGGTGGGTGGGGGTTTGTTATAAAAAAAATTGGACGTTTTTAATGATTGCAGCTTTGCTACTTAGGATTTGCCAGCTTGTAAATGTGTTATTTGCTATTTAACACACACACACATACATACGGGTGCACATCCACCCACAAATACAAAGTATACATAGAGAAAGAGAGAGGCACAAACGTACATCTTTGCAAACTCTTTTTCCTGCTCTCTAATTTCTCCTTTGTCTTTGACATCTTGCAAGGAGCCAAGGTTTTTCATGCTGGACCCTTAAGAGACCCTTTGGGAAATTTTCTTCTGAGCAGCACATAAAGCAGGCCAGGTAATTAAGACCTGGGGGATTATCCTCTCTCTTTTAGCAGGAAGACACATCTTTGCCGAGGTGTCTTGAATTGGTGATTTTCAACCCGGAGCTGTAGGGGTTTCTCATAGCTGTTCTCATCTTTTGGGTGCATGCCTTTACATGCTTGTAAGATTAGCAGATATGACAGCATCACAAACCTTTGGTTCTTCTCTTGCGACGCCACAAAAGGAGCCTGGGATGAGCTTTCAATTCCCGTAGGAGGAGGATCCAGGTGCCACTTTTCTGTAGTCTCATTCTCTCCAGCAGCGAGAACAAAAAACGCATCCATGGCTGATGCTGTTTTAACAAAGGGGCCTTTCAGGAATATGTGTATGCTTAGCAATACATGACAAGTTAAATTGAAGGCCTTTTCCCAAAGCAGCGTGGGCTTCCTTCCACCGCTGCAAAGTTCAGAAAGAAATATAGTGGTACCTCTACTTAAGAACTTAATTCATTCCGTGACCAGGTTCTTAAGTTGAAACGTTCTTAAGAAGAAGGGCAACTAATCAAATTCGCAGACGACACCAAGCTGGCGGGGATAGCCAACACCCTTGAAGACAGGCTCAAATTACAGAAAGACCTGGACAGACTAACACAGTGGGCCCACACCAACAAAATGATGTTCAACATCGACAAGAGCAAAGTCCTTCACCTAGGTAAAAAAAAACCTGGACACACATACAGCCTGGGAGAAACCCCTCTCAGCAGTAGCGACGGCGAAAGAGATCTCGGAGTCTTGATGGATAATCAACTAAACATGAGCCAACAATGTGCAGCATCAGCCAAAAAAGCCAATACAATCCTAAGCTGCATCAACAGGGGAATACACTCCAAGACCAGGGAAGTCTTAATACCGCTCTACTATGCCCTGGTCAGACCACACCTGGAGTACTGTGTTCAGTTCTGGTCACCACACTTCAAAAAAGACATTGAAACTCTGGAGAAGGTGTAGAAAAGAGCAACCAAAATTGGTTTCTAGGGGTCTAGAAACCAAGACTTACGAAGAGAGACTGCGGGAACTGGGCATGGATAGCCTAGAGAAAAGGAGGGCTAGAGCAGACATGATAGCAGTCTACAAGTATACGAGGGGATGTCACAGAGAAGAGGGCATCGCTTTATTCTCCAGGGCACCAGAGGGCCGGACGAGGAACAATGGCTGGAAGCTGACCAAGGAGTGATTCAACCTGGAAATAAGGAAGAACTTCCTGACGGTCAGAACGATCAACCACTGGAACAACCGATCAGTGGACGTTGTGAACTCCAATAATCTGGACATTTTAAAGAGGAAATTGGACTGCCATTTGGCTAGGATGCTATAGGGTTCCTGCTTAGGCAGGGGGTTGGACTTGATGGTCCCTTCCAAATCTAACAATAAATAAATAAATAAGCACTTTTTCACATAGGAATCAATGTAAAAGCAAATAATGCGTGCAAACCCATTAGGAAAGAATAAAAGTTCAGAATTTGGGTGGGAGGAGGTGGAGGAAGAAGAGAAAGATGACAGTCACTGCTGAAGGAAGAAGATAAGATGAGAGGAATCAAAAAAATCCAAAACTTTAAGGCTTAAAAAAAAAAGAGGGACTCTGAGGCGGCGAGGAGGAGCACGCACTTCCCATACACCCTGTGCGAAGCTGCCTCCCATACATTGCGCCAGAGAGAGAAACACAGGGGGAATGGCAGGAAACTGGCCGGGCCTTTGTGCCCCTCTCAAATTTCCTGGGAAATTTTTCCGGGCTCAGGTTCTTAAGTAGAAAAATGGTTCTTAAGAAGAGGCAAAAAAATCTCAAACACCCGGTTCTTATCTAGAAAAGTTCTTAAGTAGAGGCTTTCTTAAGTAGAGGTACCACTGTACCTGAAATCTTCACATGTAAGGGTTCCAGATATTCGAAATTAAATCAGAGTCTAAGGCACAGCATTCCTCAAAGTTCCAGTTTATTAAATCAATTTTAGGATTTCAGTGTTCTCATCAATACTGATAACAATTTCTGTTCTCCAAATTTTGAGCCTTTTTGGTATCCAAAACAGCACTACTCATGCATAGAAGAAAGCAACCAGAATGATAAAAGTGTTGGGTATTTTGATTATTATTAATATTATTTGTATTAGCAGAGTTCAGCTGGCTTAATTTGCTGCGGAGTTAGCATGGCAAGAAATAACTCGTGGTTCAGAATCCCATTTGTTAGCAATGAATGACCACTCCTTCACAAAGATGAAAAATACAATCTTTACTTACAATTATGTCGATTCATGCAATTGATAGATTGCAGGCAGATAGGTTTATATTCCAGTCCATATTAATAACTTCTGGATGGTCCCATGTGTGAGGATGGCTTTGGATTTCATCTCACACATGTGTCCTCAGCCGAGGACAATGGATCACACAGGAGTTCAGAAGAAGAAGGTAGAAGAGGTAGAAGAGAACAAGGGGGAGCATCTACTCTGCAGAGGTTTATATAGCCTGCTGAGTATCTGCCCCTTTTGGTCATCAAAAGGTGACACACTGGTCAGTTAATTGCGACCTGACCATAGAGATGTGTTTACAAGACAGTGCAAGCATGTAGTAGAGTAGTTAAACCCAACAAAAGGACTAGAAACCAAGACAAATGAGGAAAGGTTACAGGAACTGGGCATGGATAGTCTAACGAAGAGGAGGTCCAGCAGGGACATCATAGTAGTCTTCAGATACTTGAGGGGATGTCACAGAGAGGAAGGGGTTACATTCATTTCCAGGGCACCGGAGGACCAGACTAGGAACAATGGATGGGAGCTGATCAAGGAGAGATTCAACCTGGAAATAAGGAAGAACTTTCAGATAGTGAGACGATCAACCAGTGGAATGACTTGCCAACGGAGGTTGCGAATGCCCCAACACTCGATACATTCAAAAATAGATGGGACTGACGTCTGTCTGGGGTGGTGTAGGGTCTTCTGCTTGAGCAGGGGGTTGGACTAGATGACCAGCAACTCAAATAAACAAATAATAAATAAATATGAGAAAAGGAACAAAACAGCATGGAAAATGATGAAATGTGCAAATGTGTGATAATATTGCTAATATTTGATATGTAGTCTGCCTTTCTACTCAATCAAAATGTCCTATTACATGAAGAAGTAAAACTCTGACATTAGCTTTTCTCCAGAGTAATGCAGTGAGAAGCAGCATTTAATGTGGTGATCGGCAATCTGAAGTCCTAGGTTCTCAAACTTTCATTTCTCCCCCATTTTTCAGCTCATGATGCTTATATCAACAATTGCTAAAAGCAGCAATTTGATTGCCCAGAGGCAGGAAGCACAGCACAACTGAAACTGAAACTTAAATGCCTCCTAGAGGCATTGGGATTGAGGTGGCACTAAATTTAAAGTAGATTAGATGATAGATAGATGATGCATGGGTGGGTAGATATGAGAAAGGCGGAGAGAGAGGGGGGGAGAGAGAGTGCTCTAGCACTTATATATCACCATGCTTTACAGGCCTCTCTAAGCAATTTACAGAGTCAGCAGATTTTCCCCAACAATCTGGGTCCTCATTTTTCCAACCTTGGAAGGATGGAAGGCTGAGTCAACCTTTTAGAATTGAACTCCTGGAGTGAGCAGTGAGTTAGTTTGCAGTACCACATTCTAACCACTACACACACACACCTCCAATGGATAAATGGATGGATGAAGAAAGGAAGGAAGGAAGGAAGGAAGAAAGAAAGAAAGAAAGAAAGAAAGAAAGAAAGAAAGAAAGAAAGAAAGAAAGAAAGAAAGAGGCAGGCAAGAAGGATTGTGGGCAAAATTGGAAGAAGAAATGGTATTAGGTATGTATGATCAGCACTTTATTTGTAAAAATAATAAAGGTAAGTTACAAATAAATATACACACATACACTTGCAAAGAGAGATAGAGAAAGAGATGGATGGATGGATGGATAGATAGCTAGATGGATAGATAGATAGATAGGTAGGTAGGTATGTACTTACATACATACATACATACATACATACATACATACATACACCCGTGAAAATCTACGAAAACACACACACACACACACACACACACACACACACACACACACATATATATATATATATATATATATATATATATGTCACATGTTTAAGCTGAATTTGAAAATTAAGGGAGACTAGGATAGATCTATTTCGGCCTTATTTTGGCCTCATCAGCTAGCCATACCCACTGGGACTTGAACCTGCAACCTTTGCCTTGTAAGGCAGAGAATTATCCTCTAGGCTACAGTATCCAATCCCTTCAGCTCTGTACCATATATATATATGTAGATTGTTCTGAGTTCGGGTTATATATATATATATATGTATGTATGTATGTATGTATGTATGTATGTATGTATGTATGTGTGTGTGTGTGTATGTATGTATCAAATGTTTTTAGCTTGTTGGATCACCCTGGTATAACAAAATAGTGGACTTCTATATTATTTCAACTTATTTTCCAAAACACCAGAGGGCTGGGCAAGAGACAATAGATGGAAACTAAATCCTACACCTAGGTAAGAAAAACCAAATATATACATATAAAGATATACAGTGGTACCTCTACTTATGAACTTAATTTGTTCCGTGACCAGGTTCTTAAGTAGAAAGGTTTGTAAGAAGAAGCGGTTTCTCCCATATTAATCAATGTAAAAGCAAATAATACATGCGATTGGAGAAACCACAGGGAAGGTGGAGGCCCTGTTTCCTTCCAGGAGATTCCTAGAGAGTCCCCACAGAGGCTTCTCCCTGCCTTTAAGCATTTGATAAACAAACAAGCAAACAAACAAATTGCCAATGACATGGACCCTGGCTTTAAAATGTCAGGCAATCAAAGCTCAATAGGTTTTTATATGCATGGCAGACATATTAAGAAGAATCAAGATACCTGACTGCACACATATTATTGTGAAGCCAGGCACCATTGCTGCTATGACACTGGCAGGTGACACCAAATTGGAGAGAACAACAAATGGTTCAAAAAGCGAAAAGATTGTCCCATCTATAGGGTTGCTATTTGCAAAGCTCCTAAGGGAAACAGAATTGGATGGCAACTTTTCCTTGAAATCGTCAACAAATAGGTTCCTCACCCCACCCCCACCCATTAAAACTTTCCAATTGAAGGAAGTACTGTTCCCCTACATCCCACAACCTTTGTCAACTCATGAGGGGGGGGGGGAAATAGAATGCAATCCACTTCCTGCCCTGATAATTCCTCTGGATGATGAGAAAACAATAGGTGGTAGAAAAGAATAAAATTGATCAATTTCGTTCAGATAACAGCAGCTGGATGAGGTTTCATCATAGTTTCTGCAACCTGGAGACAGTTCTCTCATATTAGGAAGAGATGGGTTTATTTATCTGTAATAAATGTGAATTTCTCTCTCCTTCCTTCCTTCCTTCCTTCCTTCCTTACTTACTTACTTACTTCCTCCCATCCTTCCTTCCTCCCATCCTTCCTTCCATCCTTCTTTCTTCCATCCACCCTTCCAGCCTTTCTTCCTTTCTTCCTCCCATCCTTCCTTCCTTCTTTCTTCCACCCATCCTTCCAGCCTTCCTTCCTTCCATCCTCCCTCCCTCCCTTCCTCCTCCCTGCCTTCTTTATTTCCTTCCTTCCTCCCCCTTCCTGCCTCTTTCCCATCCTCCTTCCTTCCTTCCCTCCTATCCTTCATTCCTTCCATCCACCCTTCCTGCCTTCCTTCCTCTCTCTCTTCCTTCCTTCCTCTTTCCCTCCCTCCCTCCTATCCCTTTCTCCCTCCCTTTGTATCAAACCCAATGAATCCACAAACTAATTCATCGGCCAATCCCGGTAACGATGGATGTGATGAAAAAGGTCTGTTTTTGTGTGATAATGCATCTGAAAGTGATGTTCTTACTGCAGTGAAATGAGGCTGAACCCATCCATCGCCTCCACCTATGTGCATTATAGGGGGGAGAGAGAGAGAGAGCAATTGTTCTATGCATATAGCTGTTTTGTTCAGCTCAGCCATTTGTCGGGTGGTTAGAAGTGAGGTTCTTCTTTGCCAGAGGGATTCAGAACATATTGCGTGGCAGGTGGAGTCTGCTCAGATGCATTGGCTGTTATTTCAGCAATGACAGGAAACATATATCATATGAGTTGAATGCCAGCAATATATTCTATGATATCCTGATGAGAGATTGAGTGTGTGAGAGAGGGGGGGGAGGGAGGGAGAGAGGAAGAGAGGGAGAGAGTGGGAGAGAGGGAGAGGGGGAGAGAGGGAGAGGGAGAGAGAGAGAGGGAAGAAGAGAGAGAGGGAGAGGGGGAGAGAGAGGGAGGGAGAGACAGGGAGGGAGGGAAAGGGAGAGGGGGAGAGGGAGAGAGTGGGAGAGAGGGAGGGAGAGAGGGAGAGGGAGAGAGGGAGAGAGAGGCAGAGGGAAAGAGGGAGGGAGAGACAGAAGGAGAGAGAGACGGGGGAGAGAGGGGGAGAGGGAGAGAGAGGGGGACAGGGGGAGAGAGGGAGAGAGAGGGGGGGAGAGTGGGAGAGACAGAGGGAGAGGGAGACAGAGGGAGAGAGAGACGGGAAAGGGAGGGAGGGAGAGAAGGAGAGGGAGAGAGGAGGGGAGGGAAGGAGGGAGAGAGAGAGGGAGAGAGAGACAGGGAAGGGAGGGAGAGAGAGAGGGGAGGGAAGGAGGGAGAGAGAGATGGAGAGAAGGAGAGTGAGGGAGAGAGAGAGGGAGAGAGGGGGAGAGGGAGAGAGAGGGGCAGAGAGGGAGAGAGAGAGGGGGAGAGTGGGAGAGACAGAGGGAGGGGGAGACAGAGGGAGAGAGAGATGGGAAAGGGAGGGAGGGAGAGAAGGAGAGGGAGAGAGGAGGGGAGGGAAGGAGGGAGAGAGAGAGGGAGAGAGAGACAGGGAAGGGAGGGAGGGGGAGAGAGAGGGGAGGGAAGGAGGGAGAGAGAGATGGAGAGAAGGAGAGTGAGGGAGAGAGAGAGAGAGAGGGAGGGAGAGACAGAGGGTGATAGAGAGGGGGAGAGAGGGAAGGAGAGAGGAAGAGAGAGGGAGGGAGAGAGAAATTCTCAGGCCATCTGGACAGTAAAGAAGCTGCGAAGACACGTCCACTTATCTCTATCTTGATAAGCCAACAGAGCATCCTCTTGCAATATAAAACTTAATTTTTAAAAAGAATGTTTTCTTTATCACCTGTAAGCTTCAGTACAGCGGGGAGAATTTGTATAAAGTATCATGACATCTAAGGTCGCGCCTATCATCTAGAGCTTTGTAGAGTATGTTAACCTCTAGAACTATGTGAATTTTCCATTTATAGGGTTTATGAATCTTTCATTGGAACTGCTACTTGCAATCTTCCAACTGAATGCTTTTTTTTCTATGTGGCAAGGACCCTGTTTTTCCCCCCATATGGCCTCCGTTCACGTGCATCACGAGTCTGAATCTGATCGGCTCGCCCGTTCAAATCAGATGGCAAATTTCAAATCCGAGCATTTTGAACTGAATCGTAAATTCGAATGTGTCCTTCCGTGATTTGCATATCCCTCATAATACCTACATGCTGTGAGCTGACCCCCATTAGCTTAAGCTGAACAGGTATCTTCTCCAGAGATAAGGTTAATATGCACAGTTTTTGATTGCCTATGGATGTGGCAAATAGATAGGCTGTTTTATGAAGATTGCATTGAAGGTTTGGCTGGAGAGCTTCCATCCCTTGCATCTTTTTGATGATTAGAATAGAATAGAATTTTTATTGGCCAAGTGTGATTGGACACACAAGGAATTTGTTTTGGTGCATATGCTCTCAGCGTACATAAAATAAAATATACATTTGTCAAGAATCATGTGGTACAACACTTAATGATTGTCATAGTGGTCAAATAAGAAATGAAGAAGCAATATTAATAAAAATCTTAGGATATACGCAACAAGTTACAGTCATACAGTCAACATGGGAGGAAATGGGTGATAGGAATGATGAGAAAAACTAGTAGAATAGAAGTGCAGATTTAGTAGAAAGTCTGACAGTGTTGAGGGAATTATTTGTTTAGTAGAGTGATGGCGTTCAGGAAAAAAACTGTTCTTGTGTCTAGTTGTCTTGGTGTGCAGTGCTCTGTAGCGACGTTTTGAGGGTAGGAGTTGAAACAATTTGTGTCCAGGATGTGAGGGGTCAGTAAATATTTTACCCGCCCTCTTTTGGACTCGTGCAGTATACAGGTCCTCAATGGAAGGCAGATTGGCAGCAATTGTTTTTTTCTGCAGTTCTGATTATCCTCTGAAGTCTGTGTCGGTCCTGTTGGGTTGCAGCACCAAACCAGACCGTTATAGAGGTTCTTCCTAGGTTTACATTTGCATTTTTTTAAAAATTCAAGCGAGAGAAGAAATTTTGGAGGTGATAGTCACATTTCCTTTGGAGCCTATTTGATTTAAGCTCTAAGTGCTAGAAGGGAAGCATGCTGGTGCCATCTCAATTTACTTTTTAAAGGCACTTTTGATTTCTCCCAACAGGCATGGATTAGCAACAGCTGTAGCAATGATGGGGAAGGTTTTATGTGAGAGACTAATAAGGGTCAGGAGTCTCCAAGGACATCTTTGGCTTTTAATCTGCTCCACGGCCAGTCCTGTGCCAGATTCCTTCAAGGCCACTGTAATAACACTGAAACTTTATGAACCTAGAATAGTCCAATGCTTAAGATGTTAGATCCAGACAAGCAAGATTTCGGTTGAAGTCCCCACTCGACTGCAGTTGAGTTCAGTGGGTAATTTAAACTTAACTCATGGGATTGTTCTCATGGGGAAAAAAATCAGGGAGTTAGTTACCAGTTTAGGGGAGTCATCATCCATGAGAGAAGACCTTCATCTCATGCTTGGGTGCATCTCAGAGGCATCTGGGTTGATTATAGTGAGAAACAAAATAGTGGACTTCTATATTATTTCAACTTATTTTCCAAAGCACCAGAGGGCAGGGCAAGAGACAATAGATGGAAACTAAATCCTACACCTAGGTAAGAAAAATCAAATATATACATATAAAGATATACAGTGGTAACTCTACTTATGAACTTAATTTGTTCCGTGACCAGGTTCTTAAGTAGAAAAGTTTGTAAGAAGAAGCAATTTTTCTCATAAGAACCAATGTAAAAGCAAATAATGTGTGCAATCGGAGAAACCACAGGGAAGGTAGAGGCCCTCTTTCCTTTCAGGAGATTCCTAGAGAGTCCCCACAGAGGCTTCTTCCTGCCTTTTCTGGCCCTGTTTCCTCCCAGGAAATTCCTAGAGAGGCCCCACAGAGGGGTCTCCCTGCCTTTTCCAATTACAGTTTTGGAGGCTCGGGTTTATAAGTAGTGATGGGCGAACCGAACCCGCACAATCCGGGTCCGTACCGAATTTTGCGATGTTCAGTATGCCAAACACGAACATGAAATTTTTAAAAACTTTCGGCAAAGTTCGCGGTCGTGTTCGGTGTTCGGAGCTTTGACGTCACCGGCAGGTTGCTAAGGACGCCAAGGTGATCACTTCCTGGATTCCTTAGCAACCTGCCGGTGATGTCAAAGCTCAGCCCCCGGAATCTCTTCGTTGGAGGGATTCCCCGTTCAGGTTCAGGTTTGGGTTCGGTTTGGGTTCAGCCGAATTTTGAGTAAAGTTTGGCCGAACTTGCCGAACCCGAACTGTTGGGTTCACCCATCACTATTTATAAGTGGGAAATGGTTCTTGAGAAGAGGCAAAATCATCTTGAACACCCGGTTCTTATCAATAAAAGTTTGTAAATAGAGACGTTTGTAAGTAGAGGTACTACTGTAGTGGATTTCTATATTATTTCAACTTATTTTCCAAAGCACCACAAGGCAGGACAAAAGACAATATAGATGGAAACTAAAATCCTACACCTAGGTAAGAAAAACCAAAGATATACATATAAACTTGGTGACGCCACACTCAATAGCACTGACTGCGAGAGAGATCTGGGAGTCTTGGTGGGCAGCCAACAAAATATGAGCCAGCGATGTGCAGCGGCATCCAAAAAGGCCAATATAATCCTAAATTGCATTAATAGAGGGATACAATCTAGGATTAGGGAGGTACTAATACTACTCTATTAAACCTTAGTTAGACCACAGCTAGAGTGCTGCATCCAGTTTTGGTCACCATACTACAAAAAAGACATTGAAACTCTATACAAATGTGCCGAAGAGAGCAACCAGGATCATAAAGGAACTGGAAACTAAAACATACAAGGAAGGGTTGCAGGAACTGGGCATGGCTACTCTAGCAAAGAGAAGGACCAGGGGAGACATGATAGGAGTGTTCCAATACCTGACGGGCTGCCACAGAGAGGAGTGGGTCAGGCTGTTCTCCAAAGCAACAGAGGGCTAGAAAAGAAATAATGGATGGAAGCTGACCGAAGAGAGATTCAACCTGGAAATAAGGAGAAACTTTCTGATGGTGAGAATGATCAGCTTGCCTGCAGAGGTTGTGAGTGTCCCAAAACTTGTGACTTTCAAGGGGAGATTGGACTCCCACTTGTCCGAAATGGTATAGGGCCTCCTGCTTGAGCCGGGGATGGACTAGATGACCTGCAAGGTCCCTTCCAACTCTAATAAATAAATTAAAAAAGGAGAGAAGCAACCTGGAATTAAGGAGAAACTCCTAACACTGAGGACAATTAACCAGTAGAAATAGCTTGCCATTAGAAGTTGTGGGTGCTTCATCCTTGGAGGTTTTTAAGTAGAGACTAGACAACCACTTGTGTGAAATTGTATAGGGTCTTCTGCTTGAACAAGGGTTTGGACTATGATTTGGGTCATTCTTTGTCAAATGGACCGGATGAAATTGAAGCCTTATTTGAAAAGAAACCATCACAAAAACAACATATATACGGTAATTGTTGTGATTGGCTCTGGCCCAGCTCCTGCCCCAGGGAATGTGGAGGTGGAGGCAGGGGAAATGTCAACATGTCCTAGGCCTGTTTTGTTGCCGGCAGAGTCAGGGAGTGCAGTTTCCTCGGACGAAGAAGAAGGTGGGGGTGACTTGGAAGAGGGGGGCTTGGCACACAGCTCAGGAAGTCAATCACCATTATCTTCGGTCGATTCGGATGAGGAAGTGTTAGACCCACGCAGGCGCAGACGTATGCATCAAAGAGACCAATTGAGGAAATATTACAGGAGATAAGAGATAAGGCCATCTGTGTTTGGGTGGGGCTCCAGTAATTAGAGCTGCTGCTATAAATAGCAGTGTGCTAGTTTGGCCCTTGTGGAAGATTATCTGATCGCAGTTCTTCAGGATCGTGCCTCGCTGTGTCTGAACTTTGTTTGTGGATTTTTCACGCCTTTGACAACAAAGCAGAGTAAAGTGTGTGTGTGTGTTTCACTTTGTGGGAAGAAGGAGGTCTGTGACGTTTCTTCACAGCTACTAGCTAAGTACTTAAGGGCCGGTTAAGGGACTTGTACAGCCGACAAGGTTGTTTTGGGGAAGAGTGCTCTTTGTAATACAAAAAGGGTGTTTTGTTTCTTTTGAATTTTGTGATAAAGGACATTGTTTTGAATTTTCAAACGTGTGTGTGTCTGAAATTTCTACCCATGAATTTTCGGGAGGCTTCTACCAGAGAGCCCGGCAGAACAGGTAATAGGAAAAAAACATGCTCTTTCTAATGAAATAACAATGAAGATGATTGAAGGTGAGAAAACAGAAAGAACTAGAAAAAAACGTTCTCTTATGAAGATGATTGAAGGTGAGCAGGTCGCTTGTGCATGCATGGTGGGGCCACGCAAGCATTTGGAGGGAGACAGGTGTGGGGGGGTCCCGCACACATTGCATTATGAGTAGAAAACAGAGGTTCTTGTCCTGCCTTAGGCATGAAAGCCAGCTGAGTGACTTTGGGCCAATCACCAGGAGACTCTGAGTTCTAGTCCCGCCCTAGGCATGAAAGCCAGATGGGTGATTTTGAGCCAGTCACTCCCTTTCAAGTCCAACCCACATCACAGGACTGTTGTTGTGGGGGAAAGAAGAGAGGGTAGGTCTGTTTGATATATTTGGTTGCTTGAATTATTTGTAAAAAATAATAAAGGCAGAATGCAAATAAATTAAAATATAAATAAATAACAAATCTTGCCCATTTACATATCTATGCCCACATCCACACAAACAGGAAAAAATAAATTTGTTCTAGATTTTTTATTTATTTTATTTTTTTGCAAATATCCCTTATTTTTTAATCAGGAATATGGTTGGGGATAATAAGAATCTGTTGAATGTTCCCTAGTCCAAAAGAGAAAAATGAGAAATCACATGTATTGTTTAAAAGCAATCAGATTTTAATAATGTGCCAGAGCAATCAACTTACAAAATACAGTAAACAGAGTTCTGCTGCTTTCTCTTGTATTTTTTTTCTGGATTTGTCAATCAGGATGCCAAATTGCAAACAGTCAGCCTGTTCACCACCAACCCCTGTTTCCCCCCAGGGAGTGGATGCCATCTCTGTCTTCACACGCGCTGAGAAAGCCCTGGCATGTTTCATAGCATTCATAGGAGGAACTCTCTGACATGAAAAAGAAAACAGCTCTTTCTGTCAACTTGTCACCAGGATAAGCCCTTCATTTCCATCAAACTGATAAAGTTTGCACGGAATATCATGAGAACACATGGGTTTTATCAGAATGGATAGACTTTCAGAAAAATGGTAGAATGCCAAAATAATAATAATAATAATAATAATAATAATTATTATTATTATTATTATTATTATTATTATTATTATTATTATTATTATTATTTAGATTTGTAAGCCTCTCCTCTCCAAAGACTCGGAGCGGCTCACAACAGCAAAGCTGTCCGTCCATCACCCTGGGGGGGGATTATTGACCCCCTTCAGAGAGGGTCTGCAACTTGGGCATGCGCCTCGATCGACAGCTAACACTAGAGCACCACCTTTCGGCTGTGGCGAGAGGGGCATTTGCCCAGGTTCGCCTGGTGCACCAGTTGCGGCCCTATTTGGACCGGGAGTCACTGCTCACAGTCACTCATGCCCTCATCACCTCGAGGTTCGACTACTGTAATGCTCTCTACATGGGGCTACCTTTGAAGAGTGTTCGGAAACTTCAGATCGTGCAGAATGCAGCTGCAAGAGCAATCATAGGCTTCCCTAGGTATGCCCATGT
The DNA here is from genome assembly GCF_031021105.1 of Erythrolamprus reginae. NCBI lineage: Eukaryota > Metazoa > Chordata > Lepidosauria > Squamata > Dipsadidae > Erythrolamprus > Erythrolamprus reginae. The sequence goes on from NC_091950.1 coordinate 408,092,373, forward strand.
TACACCAACACTCCGCAGTCTGCATTGGTTGCTGATCAGTTTCCGGTCACAATTCAAAGTGTTGGTTATGACCTTTAAAGCCCTTCATGGCACCGGACCAGGATATCTGCGAGACCTCCTTCTGCCGCATGAATCCCAGCGGCCTGTTAGGTCCCACAGAGTTGGTCTTCTCCGGGTCCCATCAACTAAATAATGTCATGTGGCGGGACCCAGGGGAAGAGCCTTCTCTGTGGCAGCCCCGACCCTCTGGAACCAGCTCCCCCCAGGGATCAGGACTGCCCCCACCCTCCTTGCCTTTCGTAAACTTCTTAAAACCCACCTCTGCCATCAGGCATAGGGGAATTGAGACATCCACCCCCCCTTGCCTATGCAGCTGTATGTATGATATGTTTGTGTGTATGCTTTTTTATATATTGGGGTTTTTAGGCTTCTTAATGTAAAATTGTTATTTTAAACTTTAATATTAGATTTGTTACTGTATATTATTTTTATCATTGCTGTGAGCTGCCCAGAGTCTGCGGAGAGGGGTGGCATACAAATCTAATTAATAATAATAATAATAATAATAATAATAATAATAATAATAATAATAATAATAATAATAATAATAGCACAGTACAAATCCAATGATTAAAAAGCAGTTAAAACCCTTAATATAAAAACAGTCATACACCCCAAACAAACCATACATAAAATGGAACGGCCAGGGAGAATCTATTTCCCCATGCCTGGTGGCAGAAGTTGGTTTTTAAGAGTTTGTGAAAGGAAAGGAGAATATTTAGTAGGATATTAAAAATTTGTTCAGAAAGTAAACCATGCATTACAGTTTCTCCTCTCCTCTCCCTTGCCCTCTTCTCCTTTCCTCCCTTTTTTCTCTTTTCCATCACCTCTTCCTCTTCTTCCTTTCTTCTGTTCCCCTTTCCCTTCTCTGCACAGGCACAATAGCCAACTCTTCGCAGGCATCAGAATGTTGGAAAACAGCCTGAAAACAGCCCCGAGAATGGCTAAAAACCTGGCCATTTCTGGATCTTTTTCAGGCTGTTTTGGGGTCATTTTCTGGGCCATTTTCAGGCTGTTTTTCTTGGTATGGGGAATCATTTACTGGCAGGTTTTGTGCCATTTTTACAGACTGTTTTCAGGCTGTCCCAAACTTGGTCAGAGAATGACCTGAAAACGGCCTGAAAAATAGCCAAAAGCAGCCCAAAAACAGGCATGCTGGCACCAGCCAGTTAATCTTCGAGTTTTCAGTTTTTCAGCATGTACACTGTAATAATCAAAAGCCAACATGCATTTGTCAAAAACAGATCATGCCAGACTAATCTTATAGCATTCTTTAACAAAATGACAAAATTAGTGGACCAGGGGAAGGCTGTTGATGTGGTTTACTTGGACTTCAGTAAGGCTTTTGACAGTGTAGACCATAACCTACTACTAAAAATAATAGAAAAATGTGGGATGAACAGCAACACCACCAGATGGATTCAAAACAGGCTAACTAACAGCACTCAATGGAACAATATCTACATGGAGGGATGTATACAGTGGAGTACCCCAAGGCTCTGTTTTAGGCCCATTACTCTTCAACATATTCATCAATGACTTGGACAATGGGGTAGATGGGGAACTCATCAAATTTGCACATGACACCAAACTGGCAGGAACAGCCAACACTCCAGAAGATACTTGCAAAATAAAGAAGGATCTTGACAGACTTGAACAATTCACAAAATGAAATTCAATGGCGAAAAAAGTAAGGTTCTACATTTTGGAAAGGAAAACAAAACACACAGGTACAGTATATTTGGTACATTGCTCAATAGTACTGATGGGCGAACGAAACCCGCACAATTCGGGTCTGTACCAAATTTTGCGGTGTTCAGTAACACAAACACGAAATTTTTTCACACTTTGGGCAAAGTTCAGGGTTGTGTTCGGCATTCGGAGCTTTGACGTCACCGGCAGGTTGCTAAGGACACCAAGGTGATCACTTCCTGGATTCCATGGAATCCAGGAACTGATCACCTTGTTGTCCTTAGCAACCTGCCGGTGACGTCAAAGCTCCGCCCCCGGAATCTCTTTGTGGGAGGGATTCCCCAGCTCCTTCAAAGGGAGGTCTTCACATAAAAATAAACATTGTTATTTTTACGAAAAAGGATGCCGTAGCGGTGCTGCAAGCAAAGGGCGGTCCTTTCACGTAAAAATAAACATGTATAATAATAAACTCCAATAGATAATTCAGTAAGTTGTTAATATTATATACCGTATTTGTTGAAATATAAGACGCATTGGAGTATAACACGCACCTTAGTTTTTGGGGAGGAAAATAGGGCAAATAATCTGCTTACCAGGTATTAGTCTGACTAACATCCTTAGTCTGGTTAGTTTCAGCACATTATTTTAATCCCCTGGTTAGGACTTAAAAAAAAAACCAACTTTATTCGGAGAGAGTAACAATGAAAGAGTTTTCAAGCCAGTAAGAGCTGGGAACATCATTAGCACCTGAAAAGTAACGTTTGGAGCAAGGGGAGCAATGGAAAAAAACCTGCAAAGATTAGAAAACATTCTTAGCAGAGAGTAACAATGAAAGAGCTTGCAAGCCGGTAAGAGCTGGGAACATCGTTAACACCTGGTTAGGGCTAGAAAGAAACTTATTGGAGCAAGTTAGAGCAATGAAAAAAAAACCCTGCAAAGACTTGGGGCTTGGAAAACATTATTTGCAGAGAGAAACAATGAAAGTGCCTGCAAAGTAAGAGCTGGGAATATAGTCAGCAGCTAGTTAGAGCTGAAAAAAAGCTACATTAAGAGTATAACATGCCCCCAAATTATCAGCCTGTTTTAGTGAGGAAAAAAAGTGCATCTTATACTCCAAAAAATATGGTATATTTATCTATTATAATAGTATATCGTTAAAAAAAGCCTCCACAAGATCAGACAGGCCCCCCACTGCCTCCCATTTGAAAGGGGACTTCGAACTCTGAAGCATTCAGAAAGGAAGAATAGATTGCCATGGACCCTCCTCTTTCCCCCTCCCCTTTCTTGAGAAAAGAAATGGCTTTTATAGGGTTCATCCAAGAGCCCCCCTCCCCAACCGCCAACATTTTTGGCTGAAATGGCAAGGCAGGAATGCCTCATTGGTTTCAGATATTAACTGTGGGGTTGCAAACACAGCCAGGGATGGTGTGACAAATCGTGTTATTTTTTTTAAAAAAAAACCCGCAGATGAAAAACACAGCTTTCCACTTCTCTCCATGTCACTCATCTTCACTAGCCCAGGCCCCGAGAGGGCTAGAAGAAAAAAATTGCCCTACGGCACCATCTGTTTCCGCCCGTTTCCACTTTGGATACTGGCTTTGCATCTGTTGGGAAGACAAAATAGTGCTTGCCGATTTGTGCTGAAGAAATCTTTGGTCTCCCCCTCATGAGTTTATTAACTATTGCTGTTACTAGAAACGAGGCAAGAGCTATTGCTAGGTAAAGTGGGCACCTTTTTTTTTGCACCCCAAAGATCCTGGATTTTAAACCTCAACATCTATAGGTTTAGCGGAGAAAGACTCCAGCCTGAAAAACCCATCGCTTCTGACAAATTCTAAACAGATTGGGTGTCTAATTTGAAAAATGTGGCTGTTATTGAAGCATGGTGTGTAAGACGTACTCTGCCCCAATTCCAGTTGAGCTAAGATAATTTCTGAAATTAATTCTGGAGAATTAATTGACCTCCCTTTGTGAACAGAAGGATTATCAACCTCATCAGTATTACAAGGGAATTTCATGAACATGCAGGAAGGAGTGAGTCTAATCCACGCCGTTCTTACTTGAGGTCAGAACTGGAAAATGGTGTTCCTATATTGTACAATAAATTTATGCCACTAGTTCTCCAAATCAAAATCAAATTAAAGTCACTTTTTCCCTACCCTGTTTTAAAAGAATAGGACCAGGGGTCATGCAATGAAACATAGAAACATAGAAGACTGACGGCAGAAAACGACCTCATGGTCCATCTAGTCTGCCCTTATACTATTTCCTGTATTTTATCTTACAATGGATATACAGTATGTTTATCCCAGGCATGTTTAAATTCAGTTACTGTGGGTTTACCAACCATGTCTGCTGGAAGTTTGTTCCAAGGATCTACTACTCTTTCATTGAAATAATATTTTCTCACGTTGCTTTTGATCTTTCCCCCAACTAACTTCAGATTGTGTCCCCTTGTTCTTGTGTTCACTTTAACACTTCCCTCCTGAACCTTATTGAACCCTTTAACATATTTAAATGTTTTGATCATGTCCCCCCTTTTCCTTCTGTCCTCCAGACTATACAGATTGAGTTCATTAAGTCTTTCCTGATATGTTTTATGCTTAAGACCTTCCACCATTCTTGTAGCCCGTCTTTGGACCCGTTCAATTTTGTCAATATCTTTTTGTAGGTGAGGTCTCCAGAAATTGAACACAGTATTCCAAATGTGGTCTCACCAGCGCTCTATATAAGGGGATCACAATCTCCCTCTTCCTGCTTGTTATACCTCTAGCTATGCAGCCAAGCATCCTACTTGCTTTTCCTACTGCCCGACCACACTGCTCACCCATTTTGAGACTGTCAGAAATCACTACCCCTAAATCCTTCTCTTCTGAAGTTTTTGCTAACACAGAACTGCCAATACAATGCTCAGATTGAGGATTCCTTTTCCCCAAGTGCATTATTTTACATTTGGAAACATTAAACTGCAGTTTCCATTGCTTTGACCATTTGAATGTAAAAAGATGTAGAATCAGCCGATAATTTATTGGGGGAATTCAATACTGCAAAACATTAATTTTGGTGGCTTTAAAGGGGATTGGGGGAAGTGCAGGTGATGGAGGACAGGTTAGCCAAGAGATAGTCATCTTAAAGATTCCATGTCACCTCTTGGTCTGAGCTTATGTGCCTTCAAATATCAACTGCAAGGAAACCACAGCATGGTATGTCTCCGTTTTGGCAAAACGTTTCAGCACCGAGTGCTGAAATGGGAGCACACACATGAAAATGGAACCAACTTCCGCCCAATGTCCGTACTGCTCCCACCCTGCTAGCCTTTCATAAGGCCACAAAGACCTGGCTTTGCAGGCAGGCCTGAGGGCTATAAATTTACATCCTTGATGGCCAACTCTATGAATGGTGTGCATGTGTACGACTGTGACTGCCTTTTTTGAAATTACTTTTTAATGAGGCTTTAGTTTTAGATAATGTTTTAGTTTTAGATAATGTTCGACTTCTTTTTTTATCCCTTTGTATCTATTTATATTGTATTTTTAAATGAATGAATGAATGAATGAATGAATGAATGAATGAATGAAAATGCCCGGCATGCGCATTTCCCCGGCCACTAGGTCTTCCAGCTTCTGTCATACAAATAAGGGGTTTTAGATTTTTATTAATTTTTATATGTTTTTTAAAAAATACAGTGGTACTTTGTGATATGAACCCCTCGCCATACGAACAATTCGAGATACGAACCCGGGGTTCGGAAATTTTTTGCCTCTTCTTCCGAACTTTTTCCGTCTTACGAACCCGCCGCCCGAAAGCCAAACCTGGAAGTTCGACAAAAGTTCGGGTTCAGGTAGCCGCCGAGAAGCCCCACCGCCTGGCTGTCACCTTTTGAAACAGCCGGGGGGCTTCTCAGTGTCCTCCCAAACCGAATGCCAAACCCGAACTTTTGCCGAACGGGAGAACAGGAGAACGCCGAGAAGCCCCCCGGCTGTTTCAAAAGGTGACAGCTGGGTGGCGGCGGTTTTTTGCGGGGTTTCTTGTTGCACGCATTAATTCATTTTACATTGTTTCCTATGTTTCGTCTTACGAACTTTTCACCTTACGAGCCTCCTCCGGGAACCAATTAAGTTCGTAAGACGAGGTATTACTGTATTTAGATTTCTCATATATATTGTTTGCATTTACAATGTTGTACACCACCCTGAGTCACTTCGAGAAGGGCGGCATAGAAATATAATAATGAATGAATGAATGAATGAATGAATGAATGAATGAATGAATGAATGAATGAATTTTGGGAGGAATGATTCAGGGTTTTTTCTTGATGCTTGAAAGGTCTAAGTTTAGCCCCTTAAAGGTTTCCAAAATCAGGTACTACCTGTCAAGCAGGATAAGTAGAATTTCTAACTCACTTGAGGTTTTTCAGGGTAAGCTAAGCTTTGTTGAAGCAACAATTCCAGGCCCCAAAGTTCCTAAAATGGATCCCAATGTATCAGTTTTGCTTTGGAATTTCCAGGTCTCTGCAGATGCTTAGATAAATACAAATTTCAGAGATGCCTTTTTTCTTGGATCTATTTTTCGTAGTGCAATCACAGCTTAGAACACTGTAGTTATAATATTGAGACATGTTGCTTGGTTGTAGGGTTTGAAGACAAAGTTGAGATAAACTCATACACAAACGCAAACAAACACACACCTTGCATTATCTGGTAACAATTGGATGTCTGTAACTATCCCACCCAGGTTGCATTTGAGCATCTTGCAGAATTGATTTTGACTGGCACATCAGATGAAAGAACAGCTTTAGAAACAGGAGCCTATGTGGCCCTGAAGATGTTCTCTTGGCTTATATTTCAGGCACCTTATGTCACTTCTTGACAGTTTTGCAAAATCTCCGAACAAGGATTCTGGGGCCAAATGGAAAGCTTTGCTATTTGCCTTTGCCTGCATCCTTTAAAACATTGAAAACCAAACCAAATCTTGAATTCCATTTATGTGTGTATTTGTTTCTGTGTGTGTAAACACTCTTATGTCAGGAAAGAAGGATTGTAACTTTGTGTTTAAGAAAGGAGAGTGCATTATGATTATTATATGCTTTGGGAGCATGGGCTGTTTTCCGAAATGCGATTTTAAAAATTCAACAGCAGAAACAAATCTCTAAGGTTTTGCAAGGGCCTTTTATCCTTATTTTGCTTTCATAGAACCAAAATTGGTATGATCATTTAGACTGACCCTTTGCTCAATCAATCTGTTATAGTACCTCAGGAAACCATATACTGTTTTTACTAATTGGCTTCTTCATCAAACCACTCTGTTCAAGTGGGGGGAGGAAGGAAGGAAGGAAGGAAGGAAGGAAGGAAGGAAGGAAGGAAGGAAGGATTGATTGATTTTAGGTTTTGAATTGGTCTAGTTACAGTATAACTACAAATTCCAATATGCTATATCTATGTATTTATTTTTCTATGTTGTAAGCCGCCCTGAGTCGCCAGAGAGGGACAACCTAGAAATCAAAATAACAAACAAACAAAATAACAAACAAACAAACAGGGAGGGAAGAAAGGACGGAAGGAAGGAAGAAGGAAGGACAGAAGGAAGGAAGGAGGGAGGAAGGAAGGAAGGAAGGAAGGAAAGAAGGAAGGAAGGAAGGAGGGAGGGAGGAAGGAAGGAAGGAAGGAGGAAGGAAGGAAGGAGAGAAGGAAGGAAGGGAGGGAGGGAGGGAGGGAGGAAGGAGACTAATATTGGAGCTTCTATTAATCCATTTTCAAACAAATGATGGAAATTTTTTGTCCCACTCTCTCTCTCGCTACTTCTCTGAGCACACTCACCCACTTTGTTATACTGTATACCCACATGAACTGTATACATTGCAGATTTATCTTCCATCCTCTATACGCATGATGGATTTGCTCTGCCATAACCTTTTTTTCCCCATCCCACCTTTGTTGGTTAATGATGCAGTGCGAAACGTAAAGCTCTTAAGCTATATTGTCAGCAGTTCAGGAGGGAACGGTAAAACTGCAGAAAGACTTTGGTCTAGGCAGCGAGACGAATTCGCATGTAAACCCTTACCATATGCGGGCCTGCACAACAAGTGGTGTTTGGAGATGCAAAACGAATGACAACTCTGAACGTTGGTTATCTGTTTTGCTTTTAAAAAAAATCCCTAACCCGAGGTTCATGGGGAGAAAAGGAAGATATTGTATTGAGTTAGGAGATGCAAAGTTTAAAAAGAGTGACAGGCCAGGGTAGACAAAACTATGTGGAAGCCTGGCTTCTCTTTTTTGAGGATCCACCGCCTTCTTTTGTTATTCTTCCTTCAGCAGTTCAGGCGGCGGCCATTTTGAGAGCGAAGCGGCAGCGCGCAAAGGCTGCAGTGAAAGCACACTGGGCTACCCCGGGATGTGCGAATGAGCAGATCTCACACCGTGATGATTTGAAACATGCCTTGTGGCTTTCTAATAATGTGCCAAAGCTGTCTCAGTGGTGCGCCGCGAGGCCTCCTATTCCATCTTCTTGAATGAACTAGGCCCAGCAGGATTCGACTAATGTAGGCAGCCCCTCTGCCCTGCTGCAGGAGATCTGACTCCGAGATGGCAATCGAAGCTTGATTTGCCAACACATTTCCAATGATTAAAATGTAATTAGCACAACAGAGGCCCTCCTCCCTGGCTAATTTTAATACATGCTGTGACAGGCAGGCGGCCGCTAGTGCCGAGCCCCAGCAGCAGATGGAAGCAAATGCAGCAGGAGAAGAAAACCATTTTGTGATGTGGCTGTTCTCATCAGGAAGCCATCAGGATGCTCAGCTTCTTAGGAAGCCGAGGAAGGCCCTTGATGGCAGCCTGTCAAATTGGCTCTGTCATGTCTGGCTGCAGAGACGGCAGCTTGCTTCGAGATGCCCTCCGAGGGCAGCCCTGCTCTGGGTTTAACTCCTTCCTTTCTTCGGATGGCAAGTGTCAAATTGTTGGTGCTTTTTGGGGGGGAGGGAAAAGTGACAATCTCAGTCTATGTCCTGCAAATATAGAGGGATTGATGCCTTCTGGGCCAGGCCGGGAACTGACTTCATCAAAAACACAAAGCAAAGCAAAGGCCTTCTCCTTAAAGGAATGTGGAATATCCATATCTCTCCCTATCTCTCTCTCTCTCTCTCTCTCTCTAACTATCTAACTATCTATCTATCATCTGTCTGTCTAACATCTTTCTTTCTTTCTTTCCTTCTCTCTTTCTTCTTTCTTCTTTCTTCCTTCCTTCTTTCTCTCTCTCTCTCTCTTTCTTTCTTTCTTTCTCTCTTTCTTCTTTCTTTCTCTCTTTCTCTCTTTCTTCTTTCTTTCTTCTTTCTTTCTTTCTTTCTCGCTTTCTTCTTTCTTTCTTTCTTTCTTTCTTTCTTTCTTTCTTTCTTTCTTTCTCTCTTATTTCTCTCTCTCTTTCTTTCTTATTTATTTCTTTCTTTCTTTCTTCCTTCTTTCTTTCTTTCTTTCTTTCTTTCTATTTGATTTCTGTGCCACCGTATTCCTCAGACTCAGGGCAGCTCACAACAAAAGTAAATACATATCAGCAGTGAAGGGCTACCAAGTTTTTTACTACCACACTGTGGGTGTGGCTTATGCAGGACGCCCTGTATTTTCTTTCAACATCTTTCAGTGCAAACTGGGTGCTCTGGGGTCGAACTCCATTTTCGCTACCCCACTGCGTTACCCACTATCTGGGCAGTAGCCCACCCCTGCATATCAGCTATAATCAAGGGGAGACCCAGAGGCGGGGTCACCCCTCATGGCCAATGAGGCACTTAATAATGAGGGCGGAGCAAATCGGCCCCTATCGCCTCCACTGCAAGCCACACTCCTCAAAGCAGTCGCTCCAGAAATAGCACGCTCACCTGTTAGGGGTCAGACGGTTTCTCCTCCTCCTGTCACAGGGGATTCTGGGTTCCCAGTGTAGGATGGGTCCCAAGGCAAGGACAGGGGCACTACTCTGTGATGATTCTGGTTTTGTCTTGGAAGATGTTTTGCTTTTCATCCAAGAAGCTTCTTCATCTCTGATTGGATGGTGGGGAATGGAAGATGGTTAGGAATGGAAGTCAGAGCTGAAGAAGTTTCTTGGATGAGAAGTGAAACATCTTCAAAAGGAAACCAGAAAGTCCAGTTGCCTTTGGAAAAAGCACCTTTGGGACAACGATGATCTGGATAACTGAGAATCTCCATAGACACTTAAAGATGGTTGAACTTCAATTCCCAGAATTCCCTAGCCAGTCGTGCTAGCTTAGGAATTCTGGAAGTTGAAGTCCATGTAGCTTCAAGTTGCCAAGTTGGAGAAATGCTGTTTTACCTCCTTTTGTTTGGCTTCCAGCAATGTATTTTTTATTATAGTTGTCTATGAAGATCCTCTTTAAAAAAAATATAAATATAAATATTGATTTTAAAATATAAAACACACACACAACATACAACAAGTGCACAGTGATTAGGTCTCTGGAGATCCTCAATTGTCCAAGTCGTGGTGGTCTCCAAAGTTGCTTTCCCAAAAGGCAGCTAGACTTTCTTGGGGTCCCCCCCACTTTTGGAAATATTTTGCTTCTCGTCCAAGAAGAACTGAAGAAGCTTCTTGGATGACAAGTGAAGCATTTTCAAACAACAACAACAACAAAACCAAGAAAGTCCAATTGTCTTTTGGAAAAGCATGTGCAGGACGTCTATACAATTGTGGTTCTGAGTTTTACTGATGTGCTGTTGACATGAGCTTCTTCTCCTCTGGGATGATTTGGGTTTAGAGAGCAGGAAGTGTTGCAAATCCCAAGTAGCCTTCAATGTGTAGATTTAAGAGGTCACCTGGGAATATCAGTGTGTGTCCTTGGGAAACTTAAAACCTAAATATGATCCCACAGAGAAACGATTATCCTTCAGCTGCTTCTAGATGGCACAGATATATTAAAATCTTTCAGATAATAAGAAAATTGTCTCCAACTTTGGAAGAAGAATTCCAATTTTGGAGGGGAGGGATGGATGGATGGATGGATGGAGGGAGGGAGGGAGGAAGGAAGGAAGTCTCAGTATTTTTTTTACCAGATACATTTTAGCTATAAGGAAAGAGGAAGTTCTGTTTTCAGCTTAAGCCAGCTGGGTAATTTTGGGCCAATCACTCTCCTATAGCCGAACCCATTTCATAGGTTATTTTTGTGGGGAAAGTAGGACGAGGAAGAAGTATTAGATATGTTTGTTACCTCGAGTTATTTATAAAACTAATAAAGGAGATGATGAGAGAGATAGATAGATAGATAGATAGATAGATAGATAGATAGATAGATAGATAGATAGAGATAGAGATAGAGATAGAGATAGAGATATATAGATATATAGATTTATAGATTTATAGATTTATAGATTTATAGATTTATAGATTTATAGATTTATAGATTTATAGATATGGAGAGAGTTGTGGTTGGATCACAGTCAGGTCCTTTGATAACAGTCTTCAAGCCAGATGAATCAGGTCTGTCTGAGCATGGTCAGCCTGTGTTGCTGTCAGAGGAGTTGGACAGTGAGGAGGAGGGAGAGATAGAGTGTAAGGTTCCTGCAGAGGTTATAGAATCCCCAACTAGAGTTTTGTTTGGGTCTGATGAGGAAGAGGAGATGAGGAATCCTATTCTGGACGCAAGAGTGAGAAGGATGCGGGGAAGGCAAGAGCAGTTACACAGACTGAGAAGGAGTCTATAATTCAAGGGTCTATATAAGGGGAAGAGATTGGCAGATTCCCTTTGCAGAAAATCAACCTTTGATTCTTCAAAGGAAAAAAGCATGTTAAGAGTTTTTTGCCTTTTGTACAAACATATATTTCTGCAGTTCTAGGCAATTATAGTGTTAAGGCTGTGAGTAAGTTTTACTTTGGGAACCTTGTTTCGAAATCCTGCTTATCAGCTCTCCCACTGGCTTTGAACTTTGGCAGCTGAAGGACATTCCTTTGTTATAATTTGTGTTTTTCAACAAACCTGATTGTACAATAGACTATTTCATTTCAACACCCTGGAAGTTAATTGCTGCTTGTTTGCCATGTGAGACAGGATAGATAGTTAGATAGATAGGTAGGTAGGTAGGTAGGTAGGTAGATAGGCAGGCAGGCAGGCAGGCAGGCAGGCAGGCAGGCAGGCAGGCAGGCAGATAAATAAATAAATGCTAGAAGTGCAAATTGATTCTTCCAAATCTGGGGATATCATGTAATGACAAGTAGTCCTCAAAGCAATGGTCACAGTTGGAATTGGAACTTTTGTTGTTAAAGGGAGGCCATCATTACCTGAATTGCATCCAGTTTTGTGGTCTTGTATGTCACAATTGTTAAGCGAATTACTGTGATCATTAAGTAAATCACACGGTTGTTAAGGGGATCTGAACATTGACTTTGCTTGTCGTAAGCTGGCTGGGTAGGTCAGAAAATGAACTCCTACGACTCCAGAATGCTGTAGCTATCATAAACACACATTGGTTGCCAAGGGCCCAAATTTTCATACATGACTTTTGGAATGTTATGATGGTCCTAACCACAAAGTTATAAGTAATTTTTTTTCAGCACTGTTGTAAGTTTGAATGGATGCTAAATGAATGGTCATAATTTGAGGACTACCTCTAACTATGCCCTTGGCATTTAAAAAATGTATAGCTAACCCAGTTACCAAAAAAACAAAGGTGTTTATCTTGATCTAGAGAAATGGCATGGGATAAAACAAAATTGGGTTCTTTGATAGCACATCTTTTCAAGAACAGGGTCACTGACAGGGTACTTAAGGTAGATGCACATCAAAGTCAAATTTTAAAGTATGCATTTTTAAAGTCCCCGAAAGGGGGAAAAAAAAGAATAGGCATACCATATACTCCCACATCACAAATCTTAAATAAATTTGGCTTGGATATAAATATGTGTAGACAGAGTGATTTAATATAATGCAACGGATGGGTTTTAGATGTCCATTTTCATTTGTCTGATTCCCGCTGTAATAACGCAAGTAAACAACTCAATTGTCAGACCCGATCCTATAAAATCTATTTTTCCCACCCACTACTTTCCTGCTTTATAATTCATCACTTGTGTGGTTGTGATCTATTTTGTTGTTTATTATTTATGGCAGCCTTTATCATCCAGGGATGATGTATAATTTAAACTGCATGACCACAAAGAAATGCTGGGATTATTGTAAATCTAACGGCACTAAATGGCCAATTGGCATTCAAATCCGTTTTCCAAGCAGGCATATTTCTACATATTCCATTGCATGAACACGTATCTTATTACTTCTTAGGGGCATGGTATTTTTTTTAATTAAATGAAAGCATGGAACTCTTAAAACAGAGAAGTGGGAATGTCTTCACCAGCAGTGGGTTGTTCCTAGTTCCTAGTTCTAAGAACTGGTAGCGCCAGCAGTGGGAGGCTCCACCCACCCACCCAGGAGGCTCCACCCACCCACCCACCCAAGAGGCTCCTCCCACTGAAGAGGCTCCTCCCACCCAGGAGGCTCCTCCCACCCACTGTGGACGGTTATGCACATGTGAAGAAGCGTCACACATGCGCACAAGCCAGGAGTAAAGGGTTTTACAACCTACTACTGGTCTGCATAGTCGAGTAAAACAAGTCAAGAGGTCAGTCATGACAGTTCTACCTTTGATCTTGTCTTTGTGGCTGCCATTTTGATTTTTTTAAAAACAACAATTAGTCCCCAACTTATGACAGGTTGCTTAATTGTGTCCTACCTGAAAAGGGGGACTTACAACCCAACTCTGAAGTTGCAATGGGCTCCCTTTCCCCCACAGCCATATGGCTGCACTTCAGGAACTTAGACATGTGTGACTGGACTGCAGACACTCAGCAATACGTCCTCATTTATGGCTGTTTGAAAACCGGTGGGTTCTTAGAACTGGTAGCGCTGGTGGCAGGAGGCTCTGCCCGTGTGGCCCGCAGAGCCTCCTGCCCACAGCGCTACCAGTTCTAAGAACCCACCGGTTTTCAAACAGCCATAAATGAGGACGTATTGCTGAGTGTCTGCTGTCCATAACTGTGCACATGAACATTAAATGAACTATTATAAGTTGAGGATGGTCTGCAGTTGAAGCAAATCGCCCAGTGAAGGGGTGGAATCTTCTTTCCCTGGTTGTCGGTGCAGATTTTCCATCATGTAGGTCATGGTCATTTGGAAAGTGCTTTTCCAAAAGGCAGCTGGACTTCCGTTGTTTTTCTTCAAAGCTGTTTTGCTTTGAAGTGAAAGGTCTTCAAAGAAAAACAAAGAAAGTCCATTTGCCTATATTTTTTTTTTTTTGGGTGGCAGGGGGAATATCACCACCACCTTTGGGACTTTAATTGAGTGTATTCACTCAATTTGTAGTGGGTGGGACATTTTATTCTATTTTTTATTCTATTTTTAAATTTACCTATTCTGATTTTATGTATGGTGGGACTGGTCTCTGGGTGTCACACGACTTTCATTTCCAATGACAATTCGTTGTTTTGACAATGACAATACATTTATTATTATTATTATTATTATTATTATTATTATTATTATTATTATTATTATTGGCTAGACAGTATGGGAGAGGATGGCTATATTCTATGGCAAGGATGGCAAACCTTTTTTTCCTTGGGTGCCGAAAGAGCATGTGCGTGTGCTATTGCACATGTGCGAGTGCCCACACCCCTAATTCAATGCCTGGGGAGGGTGAAAACAGCTTCCCACAGCCCCCGGAGGCCAGAAACAGCCTGTTTCCAAATTTCTGGTGGGCCCAGTAGGCTCGTGTTTTGTCCACCCCAGGCTCCAAAGGCTTCCCTGGAGGCAGTGGAGGGTAAAAACGCCCTACCCCATCCTCCTGGAGGCTCTCTGGAAGCCAAAAATGCCCTCCCAGAGCTGCTGTGCAAGGCAGAAATCAGCTGGCCAGCACACACATGCACATTGGATCTGGGCTACGTCAACGGCTCACACACCAGCAGATATGGCAACTGTGCCATAGGTTCGCCATCACTGTTCTATGGTCAGTTCTGCTCTATGATACTCCACTTCTAGCCAATTTAGATACATAGCTGGCTCAGGAATTCTGGGAGTTGAAGTCCACAATTCATAAGAGGACCATAGTTCCCCACCTTTGACCTACACAGATGGCATTAAGAGCCGAAAGTGGAGTACGCTAGAGTGGAAATGAGCATAGAATATACCCCTGGCTTTGGTGGGCCCACAAATATTCTGTAAAAAGAATCCTGCTTTTTCTATTTGAAACCAATTTTTATGAAAGGTCATCTCTCGGAAGGCTTAATCAAATGCCAGACCTGGAATTGGTTGATTGATTGACTGATGCATTTTATAAGGCTGCCCATGTCATAGCAAAGGCATACAAAGTAAAATCTACAGTAATTGTACCAGCAATCCGGAAAACAAATGTTGAAGGTCACAAAATGATTCCCAGCGTGGAGTAGAAATAGCAGCAACAATAAAAGCAATCAACCAGCATCGCTCACTCAACCTTCTGGTTTATAGTGCCTGGGAAAATAGCCGAGTCTTTAAAGCTGGGCTTGCACAGTGGAGACAATCTGAATCTCCAGAAGCATCTTGTCCAACAGGATAGAAGTAAGGAGAAACTTTCTGACGGTGAGAACGATCAACCAATGAAACAGCTTGCATGCGGAGGTTATGAGTGCTCCAACACTGGAGACTTTCATAGAAACATAGAAGATTGACGGCAGAAAATGACCTCATGGTCCATCTAGTCTGCCCTTATACTATTTCTTGTATTTTATCCTGGGATGGATATATGTTTATTGCAGGCAAGGATTTACCAACCACGTCTGCTGGAAGTTTGTTCCAAGCATCTACTACTCTTTCAGTGAAATAATATTTTCTCACGTTACTTCTGATCTTTCCCCCAACTAACCTCAGATTGTGCCCCCTTGTTCTTGTGTTCACTTTCCTATTAAAAACACTTCCCTCTTGAACCTTATTTAACCCTTTAACATATTAAAATGTTTCGATGATATCCCCCCTTTCCCTTCTGTCCTCCAGACTATACAGATGGAGTTCATTAAGTCTTTCCTGATACGTTTTATGCTTAAGACCTTCCACCATTTTTGTAGCCCGTCTTTAGACCCGTTCAATTTTATCAATATATTTTTGTAGATGAGGTCTCCAGAACTGAACACAGTACAGTATTCCAAATGTGGTCTCACCAGAGCTCTATACAGCAGGATCACAATCTCCCTCTTCTTGCTTGTTATACCTCTAGCTATGCAGCCAAGCATTCTACTTGCTTTCCCTACCACCTGACTGCCTGACTTTCAAGAGGAGATTGGACAGCCATTTGTCTGAAATGGTGTAGGGACTCCTGCTTGAGTGGGGGATTGGACTAGATGGCCTACAAGGTCCCGTCCAACTCTAGTAATCTATTTATCTAACAATAAAGATATTTATTTATTTATTCGATTTTTATGCCGCCCTTCTCCTTAGACTCAGGGCGGCTTACAACATGTTAGCAATAGCACTTTTTTAACAGAGCTAGGCGCCCCCACAATCCGGGTCCTCATTTTATCCACCTCGGAAGGATGGAAGGCTGAGTCAACCTTGAGCCGGTGATGAGATTTGAACTGCTGACCTTCAGATCTACAAGTCAGCTTCAGTGGCCTGCAGTACAGCACTCTACCTGCTGTGCCACCCCGGCTCATGATATGATCGTAAGATGACATTCCTTGATAGAAGAGACCTAAAATGTGACATTTCTGGTAATGTTGGTGGAATGAGCGATCAGAAGTAGGCAATTTTCTACAAATTTTACTTATTAGAGTTGCAAGGGACATTGTACGTCATCTAGTTCAGTGTTTCCCAACCTTGGCAACTTGAAGATATTTGGACTTCAACTCCCAGAATTCCCCAGCCAGCGGGAATTATTTATTTATTATTTATTTATTTGTCAAACACATATAAGATATCAGATATAGGAATAAACATGATTATGAATACAGGATAAGGATATGAATAAGTGGTGGACAGTAGGCACGTTGGTGCATTTATGCACACCCCTTACAGACCTCGTAGGAATGGGGTGAGGTCCACAGTATACAGGATAAGGTTAAATTTTGGGGGTTTAGGAAAGAAACCACAGAATCAGGTAGTGCATTCCAGGCATTGAACAATCTGTGCCAGAACTCGTGTTTTCTGCAATCAAGTTTGGAGTGGTTTAAGTTTGCATCTATTGTGTGTTCTTGTATTATTGGGGTTGAAGCTGAAGTAGTTGTTGACAGGAAGGACATTATAGCAGATAGTTTTGTGGATTCTTTTTTTTTTTTGCGTCCTGATTTCCTTGTATTTTTCTTTTAATCAAGGCCTAATATGCAAAGGAGACAAGAAACTCTAGATAAAAACTTTGAATAGTGAGAAACAGGACATGCATACCTTTCATGCAGTGAAGGGCTACCAAATATTTTACTACCACACTGTGGCTTATGCTTATTTGACCCCTATGACAATCGTTAAGTGTTGTACCACATGATTCTTGACAAATGTATCTTTTTCTTTTATGTACGCTGAGAGCATATGCACCAAGACAAATTCCTCGTGTGTCCAATCACATTTGGCCAATAAAATTCTATTCTATTCTATTTTATTCTATTCTATTCCATTCCATTCCATTCCATTCCATTCCACTCCACTCCACTCCACTCCATTCCATTCCATTCTATGCAGGATGCCCTGCATTTTCTTTCAACATCTTTCTGTGCAAATTGGGTGCTCTGTGGTGGAGCTCCATTTTCGGTACCCCACTGCGTCCCCCCACATCCGGGCAGCAGCCCACCCCTGCTTATATGACTATTTTTTTAATTCTGTGTGCGTTCCTCTCTCGTCATGTGCATTTCTCCCAAATATCCTTCTCCTTTAAAAAGGTATTCTAAAGCAGATCTTGAATGAATATTAAACAGGACTAGTATTGGTAGAATAAATACAGAAGAATTAATCTGATTCGCCCATGTTACGTTCCTGAGCAAAATCTCTTTTGATTGTCGGGTTGCCAGTTGGCTTCCCAATTTCTCCTTTTTAACATCAATGGCTCCACCCGATCCCCTCCCCTTGTAGACCACACATTTCATGCAGCTGTTGTGTGCATAGCAGCACATGTGTGTGACATCGGATTGATACGGATGAGATACATCAGCATCCCATTCCCGCCATGCTTGAAGTGGTTGAACTATCACTCTGATGGTTTTTCTCCAGCAATTTTGATCATCAAAATCTCTCCCCCATTTGCAGATTCACAAAAACCAGTTTTGGTGCTTCCAAGGAGTCATTGTAAAATGCTAGAAGAGGCTTTTGATACATCTACTGTAGATGGATAGAAGCTGCTTCCATTACTAGCGCTGCTAGGGGAAGTTGTTAGAGTAATTCAAAGCATCAAATCAAGGCAATTACATCTTCTTCCCAGAGTGCTATTGTAAGAAATCACTTCAACTTTCTATACTTTTTTTATTTCTAGCAAGTATGGCAATATAGTCATCTAGCCTTGGGTAGCAAATATGAGACGAGCCAACCTCCAGATAGGATTAAACAGGAATATTAAATTGGAGTATTCCTGTAGATTGGCCATTATAACTTTTTTCATTCCCTCATGTTCATTTTTGACAAATGGGCAAGTGCTTCTTGGATAATTTCTTACTAGAAGTCTGTATAGATAGGAAAGAAAGACAGGATTTTGGTAAGCATCATGCGCCCATGGGCAGTGAGTGCCCATGTGCAGTGCCAAAATATCAATAATAATAATAATAATAATAACAATAATATTTATTTAAAAAGCCAGAAACACATGTACAGTGACAGAAACCCAGCTTCAGAGCATATAATAAATATTTTTTATTTTATTTTAATTTTTTTTCAAAAAAGTTTATTAAATACATACACCTTAAAATAAGACATTACATAATACATCATTTTGTTACATACTTATTTGATTTTGCTATTTGTACTAAATGTCTTAAAGGAGACAAAACAACAACAACAACAAAACATATTTTTTAATTTAAAAAAAATAAGATGGTGGCACCCACGGATTTGCACCATCCAAACTGGTTGCATTATGTTATCATAACATCACCAGCAGGTCACTACCAGTTCAGACGAACCAGTCCGAACCGGGAGGAACTCACTTCTGTCCCCAGGAACATCTGTGGACCATCAAAGATGATGATGAGAAGGGCCTGATTCATAAATATCAATTATTAATAATTTTGTTTTGCAGTAGGCATCCATTTACTATAGAATGGCAATACATTTATGGACAATTTATTTTATTTATTGGATTTGTATGCCGCCCCTCTCCGTAGACTCGGGGCGGCTAACAACAGTAACAAAATACAGCATGTAAATCCAATACTAAAACAACTAAAAACCCCTTATTGTAAAACCAAACATCCATACATTCAAACATACCATACATGAATTGTAAAGGCCTAGGGGGAAAGAATATCTCAGTTTCCCCATGCCTGACGGCAGAGGTGGGTTTTAAGGAGCTTACGAAAGGCAAGGAGGGTGGGGGCAATTCTAATCTCCGGGGGGAGTTGGTTCCAGAAGGCCGGGGCCGCCACAGAGAAGGCTTTTCCCCTGGGCCCCGCCAAATGACATTGTTTTGTTGATGGGACCTGGAGGAGGCCCACTGTGTGGGACCTAACTGGTCGCTGGGATTCGTGCGGCAGAAGGCGGTCTCGTAGATAACCTGGTCCGGTGCCATGAAGGGCTTTATAGGTGATGATCAACACTTTGAATTGTGACCGGAAACTGATCGGCAACCAATGCAGACTGCGGAGTGTTGGTGTTACATGGGCATTTTTGGGAAAGCCCATGATTGCCCTCGCAGCTGCATTCTGCACGATCTGAAGTTTCGAACACTTTTCAAAGGTAGCCCCATGCAGAGAGCATTACAGTAGTCGAGCCTCAAGGTGATGAGGGCATGAGTGACTGTGAGCAGTGACTCTGGGTCCAAATAGGGCCGCAACTGGTGCACCAGGCAAACCTGGGCAAACGCCCCCCTCGCCACAGCTGAAAAATGTTTCTCTAATGTGAGCTGTGGATCGAGGAGGACACCCAAGTTGCGGACCCTCTCTGAGGGGGTCAATAATTCCCTCCCCAGGGTGATGGATGGACAGATGGGATTGTCCTTTGGAGGCAAAACCCACAGCCACTCTGTCTTATCAGGGTTGAGTTTGAGTCTGTTGACACCCATCCAGGCCCCAAAAGCCTCCAGACACCAGCACATCACTTCCACTGCTTCGTTGACTGGACATGGACAATGAGTCAATTATCATTGAATTGATTTGAATACCACATGTTATTCATAAGTCGGAGCAGAAGCAGCATCACTCCAAATCATGTAGGCACCTCAGTTGTCAAAATTTATGCTAGACATTACAGATTTTCTTTAATGCAGATTACAATGAGTTCATATTGATATAGGAGATCATCACCATCTCCTTTTAATGACCCCATAATCCCTTGTGGGTTAGAGTCTGAGCAACTGAATGGAGCTGGCAGAATGTTTTACATGGCCAGATACTCTTCCTGTCAACAGTGTGGAGTTTTGTTCAGCCAATATATTCTCATTGTGTCCAGAGAGAGAAATATCTGCCTCTACTTAGGATCGAACTCACAGCCTCATGATTGTGAGGCAAGAGCTTTACTTCTAGGCCACTACACAACTCCGTGTTGATATAGAACAGTGATGGTGAACCAATGCCATGCATATCTGTTGCCCTAGCTTAGATCCATCACACGTGTGCACATTGGCCAGTTGATTTTTTGTTTTTGTTTTCAAATAAAGTTTATTAAGTATCAAATGGTAAAGAGGAGAAGGGGGAAGGGGGGGTACATACAGTCAAGAGGATATGGGAAAAATATTGTTACATAATTGTTGTGGTTAGCTCTGGCCCAGCTCCTGCCCCAAGGAATGTGCAGGTGGATGTGGGGGAAACATACACATGCCGCTCATCTGTTTTGCTCCCAATGGAATCTGCCAACGAAGCCTCCTCTGACCAAGGAAGCATGAGTGACAGGGAAGAGGGGAGTTTGGCAGACAGCCCAGGAGGAGATCAATCATCTCTATCATCCTTGGATTCTGAACAAGAATTTATGACACATCCACGCATGCATAGTGATGCATAGGAGACAACAACTGAAGGATTATTACAAGAGAAAATGAGGCCACCTGTGGTTGGGTGGGGCTGCTGCAATTAGTGCTACAGATAAAAAGAACAGCGTGCTGGTTTAGCCTTGTGGCAGTTTATCTGATTCATTGTTTCGTCAAGATTGTGGTTTTTGTGCTGTTCAAGATTGTGTGGGGACTCTCTGGACTTTAGAATTGGACTCAATTTCCCAGTTATTGGGTGAGCAATTGGATTGCATTTAACCTGTGCCTTGTGTGTACCAGAAAATCCCTTTGACATTTAAAAAGGGAGCTGTTTCTGTTTTTCTGTTTATAAAAACTTTTGGGTTTTCCTTTTATGATGTGGTGTGTGTCTTCCTGGACTAATTACCTTGTAATTACGGGCGGTTGAAACACGCCGGCAGAACACATAATAATGTGTAATGATACTGTATGTCTTGAACTATACAAAAGGTTGTCTTTGCCTTTGAGATAAGTATCTTATTGTTCGATTTAGATTTCATAACATATGCATTAAAGTATATATACATACTGGCTGATAATAGGTAAGTAAGACCTAGTGTACCAGTTGTCCCCTTTCTTAGGTCCTTCAAACCGTTGCTCAACTCACTACTCTTGATGGAAATTATTATCCTCATGTATCATCCCTGTTTCTGGGCTGCATTGGTTGCCCCTTGATCTTTGGGTACAATTCAAGACACTAGTTATTGCCTATAAAGCATAGAGGTGTCCAGCCTTGGCAACTTTAAGACTTGTGGACTTCAACTCCCAGAATTTCTCAGTCAACCACGAAGTCTACCAATCATAATATTGCCAGGTTACACACCCCTGATATAGAACCTAGCTATTTGAGGGACTTTCTGTCTCCAATTTCTACTTGTTTAGTGAGATTAAGGAGATTGAATTAATTCCAAATCCAAATTAAACAATGCCTTCTAACATGACCAACCATGTCTTCTCTGTTGGGTCCCTTGTCTTTTGGAACAGAGTCCCACACAGAGATTCATATTTCTTTCACTCAACAACTGTTCAAAAGGTCATTTAACAGGTCATTCTGCTTCCAGATCTGGGATTAGGATGGACACCAAGCATTTTGTTCATTTTGTCTAATTTGTGTTATGTTTTGGCTCTTTTAGTCTTCCAACATGCATGTTATTTATTGTTTTGGGATGTTGTTTTTTTTCCTTTGCATGTATTCAAGTCTTTCAGAATCTTTTAGGAATTGTACAGTCTCTAAACCAAATGAATTAATAAACGAACAAACAATAGCAAAACTGTTCAGTACTGGAACAAATTGTTTTGCAAGTTGCTTGGCATATTTTTAAAGCTTTATTTGTATGCAGTATTTGTAAGAGTCTTGAAACTCCAAGTTTTCCCACTGAGTCAGAAGTTAAAAGGAATGAGTCATGGTGGCTCCATCACTGGAGGTATTGAAAGCAAAGATGAACAAACCCAGCTGCTGTGGCCTAGGGGCCGAGCTCTTGCCTCACAATCAGGAGGTTGTGAGTTCGATCCTAGGTAGAGGCAGATGTAAGGGTCTCCTGCTTGGGCAGCGGGTTGGACTAGATGACTTGCAAGGTCCCTTCCAACTCTATTAATCTGTTGAAGCTATTTGTCTGGAATGGCCTGCCTGGGCAGGGGATTAGATTAGAAACATAGAAACATAGAAGACTGACGGCAGAAAAAGACCTCATGGTCCATCTAGTCTGCCCTTATACTATTTCCTGTATTTTATCTTACAATGGATATATGTTTATCCCAGGCATGTTTAAATTCAGTTACTGTGGATTTACCAACCATGTCTGCTGGAAGTTTGTTCCAAGGATCTACTACTCTTTCAGTGAAATAATATTTTCGCACGTTGCTTTTGATCTTTCCCCCAACTAACTTCAGATTGTGTCCCGTTGTTCTTGTGTTCACTTTTCTATTAAAAACACTTCCCTCCTGAACCTTATTTAACCCTTTAACATATTTAAATGTTTCGATCATGTCCCCCCTTTTCCTTCTGTCCTCCAGACTATACAGATTGAGTTCATTAAGTCTTTCCTGATACGTTTTATGCTTAAGATCTTCCACCATTCTTGTAGCCCGTCTTTGGACCCATTCAATTTTGTCAATATCTTTTTGGAGGTGAGGTATCCAGAACTGAACACAGTATTCCAAATGTGGTCTCACCAGCGCTCTATATAAGGGGATCACAATCTCCCTCTTCCTGCTTGTTATACCTCTAACTATGCAGCCAAGCATCCTACTTGCTTTTCCTACGGCCCGACCACACTGCTCACCCATTTTGAGACTGTCAGAAATCACTACCCCTAAATCCTTCTCTTCTGAAGTTTTTGCTAACACAGAACTGCCAATGCAATACTCAGATTGAGGATTCCTTTTCCCCAAGTGCATTATTTTACATTTGGAAACATTACATTTGGAAGACCTCAAGGTGTCTCTTCCAAACTTATGATTGACCTCTAACGTTCAATAATTCTATCGTACATGAATCAATTCAAGGTCAGGAAAAAAGGTGTTCCTTAGAGTTGTGAATGCTCCAACACTGGAAGTTTTTACAAAGATGTTGGATAACCATCTGTCTGAAGTAGTGTAGGGTTTCCTGTCTAAGCAGGGGGTTGGACTAGAAGACCTCCAAGGTCCCTTCCAACTCTGTTGTTATATACTCTGAATGTAGCTTTGTTCTAAGGTTTTTTCCCCCAGCCCTAACTAGGTACTAACGATCTTCCCAACTCTTACTTTGCAGGTTCTTTCATTGTTACTCTTTGCAAAGAACGTTTTCCAAACCCTAAGTCCTTGCAGGTTTTTTTTTCATTGTTCTATCTCGCTCCAAATGTTTCTTTCCAGCCCTAACCAGGTGCTAACAATGTTCTCAGCTCTTATTGGCTTGCAAGCTCTTTCATTGTTACTCTCTCTGAATAAGGTTTTTTTAAAGCCCTACTCAGGGGATAAAATAATGTGCAGAAGCTGACCAGACTAAGGATGCTAGCCAGATGAATATCTGGTAAGCAGATTCTTTTCCCTATTTTCTTCCCCCAAAATTAAGGTGCGTTTTATACTCCAAAAATACTGAAACCGTGAATATTTGTTGAGTTCAAAGCACAGAAGTGTTATTATTTCTACCTACACAAAATAATCTGTTCAACTAATGTTCAAAGCCAAGTTGCTGCTACATAATGGTGAACAGAATTTATGGGAGGCTGGACTTGGGTCTTTTGTGGCAACGCAATGACTCCAAACTGATAACACATTTAACTCCACCTTCCACTTCAGCCGACTCTTCTCCTATGTGGCAGATTTGTTGAAAGGTCATACACCTGTTCTCCCTAGCTTCTTGGCACGAACCCCCAATTAAGTTCAAAGATAGGAATTCAGACACACACACTTGTAAAATCAATAACGCTGTTTTATCGAAAGTAAAATAGAAGCCAAACACCCTTTTAAGCAGTCAAAGGGCTCACCTTCAAAGCAACCGACTTGAATGCTGTGAAGAACAATAAATAAGCACAAAGCAGATAACAAGCAGCTGTGAAGACGTTACAGCCACTCTCCTTCAAGCATTCTCAACTCACAAACTTGACTATGATTTAGCTCAAGAGTCCTGGAAACAATTCAAAGAGAGTCCTTGGAGAATCCTGATGCAAAAGACACATCCTCTTTCACCGAACGGATAAACTTCCACACCCAGAGGCCAGAACGCTGACTATTTAACAGCAGCCCCAATTAGTCTTATTATACCCAGCCACAGGGGATCTACCTTATTTCCTGTAGTATTTACGTAGCTGCTATTTCCTGTGGCTGCGTACATCAATGAATGTCTCTCCTTCCAAATCCAGTGATGATAGTGATGGTGAATCACTCAGGGGGCGACTACCTAATGGGCTGTCTGCCATTGCCCCCTCTGAGGATCCCATTTCACTGCCACTATCTGCTTCAGACGCTTCGCTGTCAGAAGCAGTCGGCAGTAAAACTGGCCTCTGACACTGGGAGGATTCACCCACATCCACCCCCACTGTCCTTGGGGCAGGAGCTGGCCCAGAGCCAACCACAACAACACAGAGTTAGCCTTCTCTGGGTCCCGTCGACTAAACAATGTCGTTTGGCGGGCCCCAGGGGAAGAGCCTCCTCTGTGGCGCCCCTGGCTCTCTGGAATCAACTCCCCCTGGAGATTAGAACAGCACCCACCCTCCTTGTCTTTCGCAAATTACTCACCTATACCCCCAGACATGGGGGAACTGAGACACCTCCCCCAGGCTTTTATATTTTATGTTTGGTATGTATGTGTTGTATGGTTTTAATTGTTGGGGTTTTATATATCTTTTCTTTTAATATTAGATTTGTTTACTGTTTGTTCTGTCGGGCTCTCTGGTAGACTTCTCCCAAAAATTCACAAGTACAAATTTCAGACACACACACATTTGAAAATTCAAAACAATGTTCTTTATAATGAAAAGTCACTTAAACTAAGCCCTCTTTTGGTATAGCAAAGAGCACTTGTCTCCAAACAAACTGGTAATTTGTACAAGTCCCTTATCAGTTCTGTGATACTTAGCTTGCAGCCGTGAGGCAATTCACAGTCCTTCTTCTTTCACAAAGTGAATCACACTTTGCTCTGGTTTAGTTTCAAAGCGGGGGAAAATCAGCACGCAAAAGGTCAAAGTCAGTAAAGCAGTCACAAAACACAACGATCCGATAATCGTCCACAATGGCCAAACCCACAGGCTGCTATTTATAGCAGCCTCACTAATTACCACAGCCCCACCCAACCACAGGTGGCCTCATTTTCTTTGATAATAATCTCTCAGTTGTTGTTGCCTATGCGTCGCTCTCCGCATGCGTGGCTGTATCATTAACTCTTGTTCTGAGTCCAAGGAGGAGCTAGATAGTTGATATCCTTCTGAGCTGTCTGCCCCACTCTCCTCCTCCCTGTCACTCATGTCTTCTTGGTCAGAGGAGCCTTCATCAGCAGATTCCACCGGGGGCAAAACAGGCCTGTAGCATGTGGATGTCTCCCCCACATCCACAGTCCTTGGGGCAGGAGCTGGGCCAGAGCTAACCACAACAGCGTTATATTGTTTTTATTATTGTTGTGAGCCGCCCCGAGTCTTCGGAGAGGGGCGGCATACAAATCTAATAAATGGAATTGAATTGAACACCCATGCTTCAATTGGCTCCATTGTAACGTGGCATTCCAAGACTCCCTCTCCAACCCCGTTTGCAGTGCACAGTGTTTTCTGGCTGTTATTCCTCCCTCCCTCTCTTCCTTTTTATAAGCCCGGTGTTTAAATGAGGATAGTTGCTTTCCTTTAAAGATGTACAAATAACTTGCCCTCACCTGTCAAGTGTGCCCCTTTATATTTTACTGGGCCCATTATGAACGCAATCTGCCTGTCGAGGATTTGCATACTTCCTTTCGGGAGAAATAATGACACCAATCTCCCCCCCAACACCGCCCGCTCTCCCGTTTTGGAGTGTCTCATTTAACCGCACCTGCGAAACCGACAGGCGCGGAGATGAGAAGTGAAAGAGAGCAGTTGATTAAATCATCATCAAGTCGGGCCTTGGAAAGTCAATCCTGCTTCCCGTCCGCAATGATATCCCTTTATCTTAAAGTAATGAGCTATGGCACTTCTGCATCGGGTAATGTGATAAGTTCTATTAGCACATTCCATTTGCTTCGCAGGCAAGGGCAAGCCATCTCCGCGGTCTTGTATCACTGCAATCAAAGCAATTGGCTTCCTGGGAGGAGAAGAAAGAAGCAAATGTTCACGGTGATTTCTTTAAAAAATGGATCTCAACATAGTGAGGATGGAAGAGAGGGGGGGAAATGTCAGAGGGGGGGGTTTGTGCATTAGTTTAACCCGCCGCATGCTTTGACTTTAAAGGCAACCTCTGTCTTCTTCAATACCACAGTAAAGTCTGTTCTCCAGTTACTACACCATTTTCTTTCTCATCTCTTTTTATTTTCCATCCTCTTCTTGGGGGTATTTTGCAATTTTCCATATAGAGTTCTGTTTTGTTTACTGAAGTTTCTCACAAATGTGTCCCAGGATAATGCTGGCAGATCCAATCTAGGTCGATCATCGGGGCCAGAGAGATTGTCTTCCACACGAATCCCACTGACCGATTAGGTCCCACAGAGTTGGCCTTCTCTGGGTCCCGTCGACAAAACAATGTTTTCTGGCGGGACCCAGGGGAAGAGCGTTCTCTGTGGTGACCCCGACCCTCTGGAATCAACTCCCCTTGGAGATCAGGACAGCCCCCACCCTCATTGCCTTTCGCAAACTCCTAAAAACCCACCTTAGCTGCCAAGCATTGGGAAATTGATTCCCCTTGACCACTCTGTTTTATGTATGGCTTGTTTTGGGTTGCATGAATGTTTTTAATCCAGGGCTTTTTTAACTGTTCTGCTTTTTAAAAATCATTTGATTTGTATTTTGTGTTCCTGTTGTGAGCTGCTCTGAGACTTCGGAGAGGGGCGGCATACAAATCAAACAAAAAAACAAAAAAACAAACAAACAAACAAATAAATAAATAAAAATTTAGACCCGTGCTGGAGCCCATCTTCTGGAGACCTCTGTCTAGCAGAATGTGTACTGTTCTGTGTATGGCAATAATAATGATAATAATAATAATAATAATAATAATAATAATAATAATAACAACAACAACAACAACAACAACAATAACAACAACAACAACAGAGTTGGAACTTGGAGGTCTTCTAGTCCAACCCACTGCTTATGCAAGAAACCCTACACTACTTCAGACAAATGGTTATCCAACATCTTCTTAAAAATTCTACTGTTGCAACATTCACAACTTCTGGAGGCAAGCTGTTCTACTGGTTAATTGTTCTAACTGTCAGGAAATTTTTCCTTAGTTCTAAGTTTCTTCTCTCCTTGTTTAGTTTCCACCCATTGCTTCTTGGTCTACCTTCAGGTGCTTTGGAGAATAAGTTGACTCCTTCTTCTTTGTGGCAACCCCTGAGATATTACAACACTGCTATCATGTCTCCCCTGGCCCTTCTTTTCATTAAGCTAGCCATGCCCAGTTCCTACAACCGTTCTTCATATGTTTTAGACTCCAGTCCCCTAATCCTCTTTGTTGCTCTTCTCTGCACTTTTTCTAGAGTCTCATTATCCTTTTTCACATCGTGGTGACCAAAACTGAATGCAGTATTCCAAGTGTGGCCTTACCAAGGCCTTATAAAGTGGTATTAATCTTGCCTTTGGTAAGATAGATGGCATACAAGTTTGATCAATAAACAAATGTGCTTCATTGTGTGTCAAAAGGGACCTAGGTTTGATCGCGTGGTTGCAACCATAATCTTAACATTTTGGACATGCTCTCTCTTTCTCTCTCACTCACTCACATATATATACACACACACACATACACACCCTTGTGGGTTCCCTTGGCTGGTGGCTTTGTTCATTCCCATGCCGCAAATTCTGTATAAAATGCCAATAGAGACGTGACTTCTGCAGCTAATGATATAATGCTTCAAAGGCGTAGCAGGTAGAACATTATTCTAGCTATTAAAATAAAAATAAAAATCATGCAGCAGCTGAACTATCTCCAAGGAAGGAAAATGAAAAATTACTTTCGAATGTGAATACGTTTGCGAAAATGAAACCATGTCTTACGAGCCCCAAATGACATTTTGCTAGTTTGGTAGTGAACACATAATGGTCTGGAGATGGAAAAGGAAGCAAATATAAATATTCCATTGCTTCCTAATGCTTTGTATTTTTTTGTTGTTGTTAGTCGGTGCATCATGAATATGAAATTTAGCTTGATATGTTGCCATTAGCCATTTGCCAATGGCTATGTCTATGGCCTTTGAAGGGCACATTTAGATGTTTAAAAACATGCTGTGGGCATTCTCAGAATAAGGCTGTTATAGATTAGGGGGTGAGGGGGAGGCAGGTTTCCGATTCACAGAATGGCTGCCAGGCACAAAAAGGCACCATTCCTAGAAAGCAAATGGATGAAGCCAAAATTCAGTCTGGACTCGCCATTCCTTCTCCAAAACTGTAATGAGATGGCAACACTGTAATCTCCCTCCAAACAATTCCTGTTGTTAGTCCCAATTGCTGTCATTTTCTTCAGAGGAGGAGGAGAAGGAGGAGGAGGAGGAGGAGGAGGAAGAAGAAGATAGCAATAGCACTTAAGTTTACATACCACTCCATAGTGCTTTACAGCACTGAGAAATTTAAGGGGAGGGTCAGAGGAGGAGAAGGAGAAGAGGAAGAGGAAGAGGAGGAGGAAGAAGAGAAGTAGTGGTGGTGGTGGTGGTAGTAGTAGTAGTAGTAGAAGTAGTAGTAGTGTAGTAGAAAAAGAAGAAGAAGAGGAGGAGGAAGAGGAGGAGGAGGAGGAGAAGAAGAAGAAGAAGAAGAAGAAGAAGAAGAAGAAGAAGAAGAAGAAGAAGAAGAAGAAGAAGAAGAATTTCCCTTCAAAGTAGGAAATATATTATTTTTAAACCTTCATGGACTCGTTGGGGTGAATGAAACCTCTTGGATGAGAAGTGAAACATCTTCAAGAAAGAAAGAAAGAAAGAAAGAAAGAAAGAAAGAAAGAAAGAAAGAAAGACAGTCCAGTTGCCTTTTCAAAAAAGCATCTTTGGGACTTCTTGCTTAGCCATTTGTGCCTTTCATTCATTCCCCCCCTTCCTTTGATTCTGCTAACCTATTTCTTTTCCCATTGTGTATCCTATTAGGCAAGGTATTAGCAAGGTATTGTTGTGAGCCGCCCCAAGTCTTCGGAGAGGGGCGGCATACAAATCTAAAAAATTATTATTATTATTATTATTATTATTATTATTATTATTATTATTATTATTATTATTATTATTATTATTATTATGGATAAGACCATTACAAAAAAATCCACTATTTAACTTTAAGTCTGGACGAATGGTGTTGCTCTCTTTCAATTTCCAACCCACCCAACCCTATTGCTCCTGCTTCCTTTCGCTTCTCTCTTTCCAACTGGGAACATTGATGTGGGTAAGGATGACTATGATATTGCTAACAAAAACCATCCCATAAATGACTCTTTGGGATCTCTTTCAGCTGGCGAAAATGCCATTAATCAACAAAGAAGGGCATTCCTGTATGATCCCTGCAAAAAGGCAAAAGAGAAATGCCATATCCCAAAGGCTTTGTAGAAGGTCGCGCTCAAGTGAATTCGGCGGCGATAAAGGTTGCATTGAAATAAAATGAGGCAATGGGATTCGTTGAGGGAGGACTAAGGGGGGGGGAAGGTTAGAAGGGATTGCAAACGGGACCCTAAATAAATGTAGTCCTGCTAGCTCAGGAATTCTGGGAGTTGAAGTCCGCATGTCACAGAAGAGCCAACTTTACCTACTCCTGTTCTAAGTCAATTTTGAAGACAGATTCTGAGTCTTCCGAGAGGGGCGGCATACAAATCCAATAGATAGATAGATAGATAGATAGGTAGGTAGGTAGGTAGGTAGGTAGGTAGGTAGGTAGGTAGGTAGATAGATAGATAGATAGATAGATAGATAGATAGATAGATAGATAGATAGATAGATAGATAGATAGATAAATCAACAACCATGTTGCTATCTCAACAACTGCAGTGATTGGCTGAACAACTGTGGCAAGAAAGATGGTTGAAATGGAACAAAATTCACTTAAGTAAGTCTGTTTTACTCAGCAGCACAAATTCTGGGCTCAATTATGGTGGTAACTCAAGGGCTGTCTGTAAACCACTATAGAGTGAAATGTAAGTCCAAGTGCTATTGCTATTAAACATGGCTCCAGACTAGCAGCTGCGGCAACGGAACAGCTTAGAACATGCTGGCAAAGGCTGTTTATCAGTGTTGCATAAAATTAAATCCACACAGATAACTGATTCAGCCAGATTCATTAACTTCTTCGTAAATATAGTAATATATATATATATATTTACAATATCACAAGTATAGTTTAACACAATATCACAAGTATAGTTTACAAGCAGCTTCTTGTTCAAAGTTCAGAGAGAGGCAAGAGCGCAGTGTGGGCTAAGCCCCGCCCTGCCTTCTAGTTTCAGTTTCGATTCTCTGGACAGACTCAGATATGATCAGCTCTTATTGGCTGACTTAGTTGCTATGCCTATTCATTGGCTGGCCTTGTTGCTACTGGCTCTCCCAGTTCATGAATATTCTAACACTGTTGACCCTGGACTCTTTTTAAAATAATTTGTCTGAAGTGGTGTAGGGTCCGCCCCGAGTCTACGGAGAGGGGCGACATACAAATCTAATAAATAATAATAATAATAATAATAATAATAATAATAATAATAATAAATAATAATAAAAGGGTTTCCTGCCTAAGCAGGAGGTTGGACTAGAAGACCTCCAAGGTCCCTTCAAACTATATTATTCTAGTCTGCTCTGCTCTGCTCTGCTCTGCTCTGCCCTGCCCTGCCCTGCCCTGCCCTGCCCTGCCCTGCCCTACCCTACTCTACTTTAGAATAGATTATAATAGAATCCTTTATTGGCCAAGAGTGATTGGACACACAAGGGATTTGTCTTTGGTGCATATGCTCTCAGTGTACATAAAATAAAATACACATTTGTCAAGAATCATGAGGTACAACACTTAATTATTGTCATAGGGGTCAAATAAGTAATGAAGAAACAATCAATATTAATAAAAATCTTAGGGATAGAAGCAACAAGTTACAGTCATAAGTGGGAGGAAATGGGTGATAGGAATGATGACAAAAAACTAGTAGTAATAGTAGTGCAGACTTAGTAAACAGTTTGACAGTGTTGAGGAGATTATTTGTTTAGCAGAGTGATGGTGTTCAGGAAAAAAACTGTTCTTGTCTCTAGTCGTCTTGGTGTGTAGTGTTTTGTAGCGACGTTTCGAGGGCAGGAGTTGAGACAGTTTATGTCCAGGATGCGAGGGGTCAGTAAATATTTTCACAGCCCTCTTTTTGACTCGTGCAATATACAGGTCCTCAATGGAAGTGAGGTTGGCAGCAATTATTTTTTCTACTCTACTCTACTCTACTCTACTCTACTCTACTCTACTCTACTCTACTCTACTCTACTCTACACTCTACTCCACTCCACTCCACTCTACACTCTACACTCCACTCCACTCCACTCTACTCTACTCTACACTCTACTCCACTCCACTCCACTCTACTCTACACTCTACACTACACTCTACTCTACTCTATTCTACTCTACCCCACCCCACCCCACTCCACACCATACCATTCCATTTGATTCTATTCGATTCTATTTGATTCAATTCTATTTTATTCAAATACATTTAATAATAAATGAAAATAAATAAATGGATTCAACCAGGCAGACCTTTTGTAGGATCAACCTTGCTATGCTGATGCAAGAAGTTGGCATGTGGAATTTCCTCCCTGCTTTCAGCAATGAAGCCATATTTTTTCTCTCTCTCTCCTCCTTTCAGAAGAATAGGAGATTGGATCTGCTCTGCTCCAATCTCATTTTTGCCCTCTTCCTAAACTGTCAGCTTGTCCTAGGAGAAGAGATGCAGGGGGATATTGTTAGCAACACAGAAAAAAACATTCCAGGAGGTTAGCCCGGGTTTGCCCTGGAGTCTCTTTACGTTTCTTGTAGAGCGAGAAGGAGAAGGAGGCAAAGATACATTAACAGCATACTCCCAGCTGGAGAAGATGCCAGATGTCAACAGTAAATGGATTTGAAATATGAAAGTGGGACTTTGTTTTTCCTTGCAAGATGCACTGAAGTGTACATGGCATCACAGGCTAGTTTTCCCACACTCGGAGAGGCCAGCTGTAGTTCACATGGCAAAACATGCACTTAACCAACAGTTCATCCAGCTCAGAGTTTTGGCCAGAAATTCATAAGACAGAAAAATAAGCTCTTGCCCAGTTAATTGGCCTTCTCCGGGTCCCATCAACTAAACAAATGATTGTGAACCTTTTTTTCCTCTGGTGACAAAAGAGTGTGGGTGCACGCTATCGCACATGTGCAAGTGCCCATACCCATAATTCAATGCCTGGGGAGGATGAAAACAGCTCCCCCGCCCTCTGGAGGCCAGAAACGGCCTGTTTCACAACTTCTGGTGGCCCCAGTAGGCTCGTGTTTCTCCCTCCCCAGACTCCAAAGGTTTCCCTGGAGCTGGTGGATGGTAAAAACACCCTCCTCCATCCCCCTGGAGGTTCTCTGGAAGCCAAAAAACCTCCCATAGGCGTGAGCCAAAAATTAGCTGGGCGGCACACACATGGACATTGGCAGATATGGCTCCATGTGCCACCTGTACCAGCAGATATGGCTCCATGTGCCACCTGTGGCGCCCGGGCCACAGGTTCGCCATCACTGAACTAAACAATGTAGGTTGGTGAGACCATGGGGAGGGCCTTCTCTGTAGTTGCCCCAGCTCTATAGAACAACCCCCCCTCCAATGTTCACACTGCTCCCACACTTCTGGCCTTTCGAAAAGCAGTTAAGACCTGGCTTTGCCGAAAGGCCTGTGGGCCGTGAATCTTAACATCAGACATGTCTGAGTTAGCTTTGATTGGTATGTATGTTTCCTGATAAGCCCTGCAGTTCTTAAGTTAGTTAACATAGGTGTTTTTAAATGAATCTGGTTTTCCCATTGACTTTAATTGTCAGAAGTTCGCAAAAATGAGATCACATGAGGGTCATCACAATTATCATAAACATGAATTCGTTTCCAAGTTGCCTGAGTTTTAATCACATGACCACGAGGATGCTTCAGGTGGATGTTGGGTGAAAAACGGTTATAAGTCACCTTCTTCAGTTCCATTGTAACTTCAGTCACTAAATAAACTGCTATAAGTTGAGGACTATCTGGATTTAATCGTTATTGTTTCATTTGGGCTTCTGCCGACATTTTAAGTGTAATTCTAAACTTGCTCTGGCAAAATATATGCAATCTATTTGCTTTTCACAACCCAGAAAAGGCTGTTCCACCTAATCCTTCCTTCCGTCCCCCAATGACTGACAGATGTGGATCAAAACATGATCGAAACATTTAAATATGTTAAAGGGTTAAATAAGGTTCAGGAGGGAAGTGTTTTTAATAGGAAAGTCAACACAAGAACAAGGGGACACAATCTGAAGTTAGTTGGGGGAATGATCAAAGGCAACATCAGAAAATATTATTTTACTGAAAGAGTAGTAGATCCTTGGAACAAACTTCCAGCAGACGTGGTTGGTAAATTCACAGTAACTGAATTTAAACATGCCTGGGATAAACATATATCCATTGTAAGATAAAATACAGGAAATAGTATAAGGGCAGACTAGATGGACCATAAGGTCTTTTTCTGCCGTCAATCTTCTATGTTTCTATGTTTCTAATCCGAATCTGTTTATCTCTAAGCCTTTTCCCCCCTCCACTCCTGCATTGAAACCATGTTGGCATCTCTCCATCTTTGTCACGAACTGAGAATGTCATTCCCTGTGATGGGAGAAGGTTGTGTCTTCCGAATGCAACACCCCATCAATTTAACACAGACCATCCTGCTTTTTAGAACAGAATGGCTTTTCGTAGCCCTGGGCGTTTCTGCCGACCTTTCTCGGAGATGCCAAGTTGGGCACGGTGGTTTGCCGAGTGCGTTTATTGCTTTTCTATAATGCATGAGGCTGGAGGGTCGCTTTTTTCCCCTTATTTTTGTGTGCCAGATGCTGGGGTAGCCGGCTCTGAAGGAGAAAGTTATAAAATAGCACGTCTCAACCGTGCTGAGAGCAAAATCAGTGAAATGTGTGGGTCAACGCAAGAATCCAGGGACACAAATGGAAATTGTTCTGCCCTCCCAACCCCCTTAGGTTGTGTGTAGCTTGGCCGGACCTTCTCAGCAAGTCACAAAACCATCAGTTTTGGAAGGGAAAAAGAGGTAGCATACTTTGATTTATTTTTACTTTATTTATTTTGTCAAATATGTATTGGTAGTGTACAAAGACATAACAATGTTTATAAATATGATACTAGTAAGAGAGAAATATTAGGACAGGAGACGGAAGGCACACTGGTGCACTTATGCATGCCCCTTACTGATCTCTTAGGAATCTGGAGAGGTCAGTAGTGGATCGTCTAAGGATAAAGTTTTGGGGGTTAGGTGATGATACTACAGAGCCAGGTAGTGAGTTCCATGCATCAACTACTTGGTTATTAAAGTCATATTTCCTGCAGTCGAGTTTGGAGTGGTTTACTATAAGTTTGCATCTGTTGTGTGTTTGTGTGTTGTTGTGATTGAAGCTGAAATAGTCACTGACAGGAAGGACATTGGAGCAGATGATTTTATGGGCTATGCTTGGGTTGTATTTAAGGCGATGTAATTCTAAGCTTTCTAAACCTAGGATTGTAAGTCTATACATGGTCTGTCTATCTGTCTATGGAGAATCTCAGTCATCCAGGTCATGGTTGTCTGAAAGGTGATTTGTTCAAAAAGTAACTGGATTTTCTTTGGTTTTTCTTGAATGAATGAATGAACCAACCAACCAACCAACCAACCAACCAACCAACCAACCAACCAACCAACCAACCAACCAACCAACCAACCAACCAACCAATAAATCCATCCATCCATCCATCCATTTATTCATTCATTGTCATGGGGTGACAATTTGCTTCGTGTTTCCCATGCTCTCCTTCCTGGGTCACCACCACTCCACCTCAAGCTGCCTCACCGCTTCCACCCATGCCTTCTGCTTGCACCTCAGGCGGGAGGTGGCCACGTGATGCTGGAGGGGAACCAGGCAGGAGAGAGGGAAGCTCGTCCAAGGCCAGGAAGGAGGAAAGATGAAAAAAGCAAGACGCGCAGACACAGAAGCCGGGGGGAAAAGGAGAGCTGAGCCGAGACCAGTAATCCAGGAAGTGACAGCCGCTGATCAGCAGGAGCTGCACACTCATCTTCATTTCTGCCAGTGGAACTGCGTTCCACCCTGTCCTGCCTGCTGCCTGGTTGTACCCAGGGCCGCCATCAGGAATTTTGGGGCCCCATACAGCCTAAGTGTCTGCCCCCCCGGCCATTTTAAAACTACTGCCCCCCCAAATCCCGTGCCATGCCCACCATGGCCACACACCTTGGGCAAGCCCTCCCCCGGCCCTCTGAGGTCAAACACAGCCCTGATGTGGCCCTCAATGAAATTGAGTTTGACACCCCTGGCCTAGAGGCTAAATCCTATGAACAAGGGCTAAGAGAATGAGTATGTTTAGCTCAATAAATAGAAAACTGAGGGGGAATATAATAGTAGTTTCCCAATCCTTAAAGGGCTGCCACAGAGCAGATGGCATCTATTTATTCTCCATGCCACCTGAAGGTAGGACAAGAAGCAATGGGCGGAACCTCACCAAAAAGAAATGCAATCTGGAAATAAGGAAAAACTTGGGACTGGGCGGCATATAAATAAATAGATAGATAGATAGATAGATAGATAGATAGATAGATAGATAGATAGATAGATAGATAGATAGATAGATAAATAGATAAATAAATAAATAAATAAATAAATCCCTTCTTTTTAATTAAAAGAAATTAATAGAAACATAGAAACATTGAAGACTGATGGCAGAAAAAGACCTCATGGTCCATCTAGTCTGCCCTAATACTATTTCCTGTATTTTATCTTACAATGGATATATGTTTATCCCAGGCATGTTTAAATTCAGTTACTGTGGATTTACCAACCACGGCTGCTGGAAGTTTGTTCCAAGCATCTACTACTCTTTCAGTGAAATAATGTTTTCTCAGGTTGCTTTTGATCTTTCCCCCAACTAACTTCAGATTGTGTCCCCTTGTCCTTGTGTTCACTTTCCTATTAAAAACACTTCCCTCCTGGACCTTATTTAACCCTTTAACATATTTAAAACCCTGCTGTTCTGTTCGGGTCGTATGTGACCCGAAGCCAAGTTTGAGTCCCTGTAAAATTTTTTCCCTGCATATCTGAAACTTGAAATTTCATGACTATTTATCATTTCAGGGGTTCTCTCTATGAGAATTTTTTTTGGGGGGTGGGGGGCTTAGTTTTTGCTGGGCAAAAAAAGTTACAAATCTTATGTTCCCGGGTCACCCTGACCCGGACCGAAAACTCTTCATTTGCAGTGCTTATGTTTGGTCTTTTTGAAAGCTTTTTTCACTTGGAAAGTAGTCTGAACATTTCTGCACACAATGATATGAAAATTGAAATGAAAAAAGTAAATCTTATTGGTTTATTTTGCGGATATAATGCACGCCCCCCCTGTTTTTGTGAAATTTATTTCAATTTATGGATAGTTTTGCTTGCAAAATGCATTCTATTTTACTAAAGTTGGTGTGAGATTGGTAGCTTGAACATTTCTGAATATAAGAAAAATATAAAGGAACTGAAAAAAATGATTCTTATTGGTTTTTTAACATCAGAAATAAGGCCTCCCCCCCCCCTTGGCTGCTTGCAACCATTTTCACTTTTTATTTTTTTATGCTCCAAATCCGAAATATTCTTTAAAATCTTAGGCATTCATTTACTCAATTTAACAATGCTGATCATCAAAAAATATTTTTGGGGTGGTGGCTAATTGTTTTCTGGGCAAAAAAAAATCATAACTTTGAATCTGTTTCTGTTCGTATGTGACCGGACCAAAAATAATTTTTTTAGGTACTTGAATTTGATCTTTTTGAAAACTTTTTCAACTGGAAAACTATTTTGAACATTTATGAACATAATGATATGAAAATTGAACTGGAAAAATTGAGACCTATATTTTTATTTTGATCAAAAAGCCCCTCCCCCCATCCTTTTTTAATTTCGTGTCAATTTCTATTTTTTAAGGCTACAAATCCCTAAGGAATTTTCCCCCAAGAGGTTTGATATACTAAATTGAACATTTCTGAATATAAGAAAAATATAAATGAACTGAAAAAAATGGTTCTTATTGGTTTATTTTTGCCACAAAAGGGCCACCCCCCCCCTCGGCCTTGCTGTGTGCCATTATTGTCACTGTTTATACATATTTGTCTAGAAATATTTGGAATATCCTTTTGAAAATCAACCACATTGTAGCCAGATAACTAATTTTATGAAACAAATCCATTTTACTAAAAAAAAGTATGTAAGTTTGAAATTAACAGCATAATTTTTATATAAATTGAAATAATTGAGGCATACTTTATGTGCAAAATAAACCAATATGCATCAATTTTTCCAGTTCAATTTTCATATCATTATGTTCAGAAATGTTCAAGCTACCAATCCCACACCAACTTTAGTAAAATAGAATGTATTTTGCTAGCAAAACTATCCATAAAGTGAAGACTATTTAAAAAAACGGGGGGGGCGTGCATTTCATCAACAAAATAAACCAATATGCATCAATTTTTCCAGTTCAATTTTCATATCATTATGTTCAGAAATGTTCAAGCTACCAATCCCATAGCAACTTTAGTAAAATAGAATGCATTTTGCAAGCAAAACTATCCATAAATTGAAAAAAATTTCACAAAAACAGGGGGGGCGTGCATTATATCCGCAAAATAAACCAATAAGATTTACTTTTTTCATTTCAATTTTCATATCATTGTGTGCAGAAATGTTCAGACTACTTTCCAAGTGAAAAAAGCTTTCAAAAAGACCAAACATAAGCACTGCAAATGAAGAGTTTTCGGTCCGGGTCGTATGTGACCCGAACAGAAGATTTGTTATTTTTCTTAAACAGAACAGCAGGGTTAAATGTTTCGATCATGTCCCCCCTTTTCCTTCTGTCCTCCAGACTATACAGATTGAGTTCATGAAATCTTTCCTGATACGTTTTATGCTTAAGACCTTCCACCATTCTTGTAGCCCGTCTTTGGACCCGTTCAATTTTGTCAATAATAATTTTAAAAAACCAAAATCCATTACTATTAAAACTAAAACAACCAGCAAAACTATTAATAAAAACAGGTGAGGGCTGGGTTTTTTTCTCTGTTATTATTTAAGTGCTTTTACCATATGCTTTAAATCAAGAATCACTTCTCTCTGTGTTTCTCTCTCTTTTCTGTCATTCTCTGCCTCAATCATTTTCTCATTTCTCTTTTTTATCCCCTTTTTCTATCATTTCTCTCTCTCTTCCTTCCACTCTTCTCTCTCTCTCTCTTCCTTCCTCTCTCATCTCTTTCTTTCTTTCTTTCTCTATCTTGCTTTCTTCCTCTCTCTTCCTCTCTTCCTTCCTCTCTCATCTTTCTTTCTTTCCTTCTCTCTCTCTTTCTCTATCTTGCTTTCTTCCTCTCTCACACTCTCTTCCTTCCTCTCTCATTTCTCTCTCTCTTTCTATCTCTCTCTCTTTCTCTCTCTTGCTTTCTTCCCCCCCCTCTCTCTCTTTCTTTCTCTCTCTCTCTTTCTCTATCTTGCTTTCTTCCTCTCTCTCACTCTCTTCCTTCCTCTCTCATCTCTCTCTCTTTCTTTCTCTCTCTCTTCCTTCCTCTCTCATCTCTTACTTACTTTCTCTCTCTCTTTCTCTATCTTGCTTTCTTCCTCTCTCTCACTCTTCCTTCCTCTCTCATCTCTCTCTCTTTCTTTCTCTCTCTCTTCCTTCCTCTCTCATCTCTTACTTTCTTTCTCTCTCTCTTTCTCTATCTTGCTTTCTTCCTCTCTCTCACTCTTCCTTCCTCTCTCAACTCTCTCTTTTCTTTCTCTCTCTTTCTCTATCTCTCCCCCCTCTCTCTTTTTTTCTCACTTTCCCTCTCTTGTTTTCTTTCCCTCTCTCTCTCTTGCTTTCTCTCTCACACTCTTTCTCTCTCTCATTCTCTTTCTCTTGCTATCTCTTTCTCTCCCCCTATTTCTCTCTCTCTCTCTCACTTTCTATCTTGTTCTGTCGTCGCTCTCACTCTCTCTCGTTCTCCGGAGGCTGGCAAAAGTAATTTTCAATTACTTTCAATTGTAATTTTCAATTACAATCAACCTATCTCTCCTTCCTTCCTTTCCCCCCTCCCTCTTTTCCTTTCCTTCCTTCCCTTCCCCTTTCTACTTCTTTCCCTTCTTCCTTCATTTCAACCAACCTATCTCTTCTTCCTGTTTCCTTCTCCTCCCTCTTCCCCTTCCTTCCCCTCCCTATTTTTCCTTCCTTCCTTCCCTTCTGTGTCCTCCCGGCCCTCTCTTCCCCTCCCCTCCCTTTCCCCGACGAGGGCAGCCCGTAGAGTCACACCCATCCCGGGCCGAATTACAAGAGCCGCAGCCGGGCGGGGAGCACCCCACTCGCTTCGTTCCCGCGGCAGGGCTCGGTCGGGAGCCCGCTGGTCAGTGCTCGGTCGCCGCCACCAGGAATCCAGGAAACTGGGGTCAGGGATCTCTGGGGTGTCGCACCGGGATGGCACCTGGAATGTCGGGCGCGCGGGCTGACGCACGCTCTCCCCAGTCCAACCCGGAAAATTCAAAGTAAGAAAAACCTTCGCTCTTACTTTGAATGTTCCGGGGCCCGGGCAGGCTGGCAGGGAGATGGAGAGAGAGCGCATCAGCCTGCACGCCCGACATTAAAAATCGCCTTCGCCGGCCGGCGGCCCCCACTGTGAAAATGCCTGCAGAGAAGAAAGAGAGGCGGAGCGGGCGGGCAAGGGCAGCGGCGAGTAGCCAGGGGGGCGCGAGGGGGGTAGAGGTGCGGGGGGGGCAGCTGCGGCTTCGTGCGCGCCCTTGGAAAAGGGTGCGTGGGGGGGCCTTTTGGGGGACGCTGGCGCACACATGCGAAGCCTACAACTTGCGCTTGTGTTAAATTTTGTTTCTTTCCTAAGCAGCCTTCTGTGTAAAAAAATCCATTTGGGAATGACTCATTCCCAAATGGATTTTTTTACACAGAAGGCTGCTTAGGAAAGAAACAAAATTTAACACAAGCGCAACTAACACAAGCGCAACCGCCACCCCGAAGGGGCTCCTACCTTCGCCGCACGACTGGGACTGGAGGACCGCGCTGCCAAAGGCTCCGTCGGGGCTTTGAGTCCCGCCTCGCGAGGGCCAGAGGGCCCGCCTTTTTCGTTGGTGAGGCAGGCGGCCGGCAAGAGAGGGCCGGTACTGCGCATGTGCGAGGAGTTGCTCACTGGACACAAATTACTGTAGGCGCCAGGAGGCCGGCGGGCAAAACCGGGCCCCCCTCATTGGTCAATTTTGCCGGGCCCGTGACACCACTCCCAGTAGTACCGCCCTATCGGCGGCCCTGGTTGTACCACATGATTCTTGAAAAATGTATATTTTTCTTTTATGTACACTGAGAGCCTATGCACCAAAGACAAATTCCTTGTGTGCTTAATCACACTTGGCCAATAAAGAATTGTATTGTATTCTATTCTATTCTATCCCAGATGGGGGGCAGCACAATACTGCTTTCGGGTTTTGCTTCTAAGAACTGAAGAAGCTTCTTCAGTTACTAAACGGAACATCTTCAAGGAAAAACAAAGAGTGTCCAGTTTATTTATTTTTTAATTTATTCATTAGATTTCTATGCCGCCCTTCTTGAAGCAGTTACCTTTTGCAAAATAATCTTTGAGACTCCATCTCTCTCCCTCCCTCTTTCTCTCTGTCTCTGTCTGTCTCTGTCTCTCTGTCTCTGTGTATCTGTCTGTCTGTCTCTCACTCACACACACACACACACACACAAACAAACACACACACACACCACAAATATCCTCCCCTACTTCCCTTTAAAATCAGCTTGGCACCAGCTCTGATTCCATAATGGAAACCAGTCGGCCTCGGTCTTCTGCCATATGCTTAGCTCTGGAGAGAAAGGTGCTGCTGGGTATAGCAGTAATGATTTGATGGAAGAATTAAGCGGACCTTGAAATTAGAACTGGACTGTCGGAAAAGGCAGGAAAGAATAATATATTGGCAGTGGAAATGGTGGTTCCTGGGGATTGTATTGCTTCCAGCTTTCTCGGCAGCATTACTGCAGCGCAAGATAACATCGCATGCGAAAATTCAGATGGTGTTGATTAGCTTCACAGTGAGATCTAATGAGTTATGGGTTGGGTGGATGGCAGGGGGAAAAAAAGACACTCGCTCCTTTCGTCCCCCCCCCAGTTAATGCTGTGTAGCTCAGAACACAACACGGACTTACACACTCACCAACATGTAGTAGTTGGCATAACAAGAAGGCAGCAATTTAATGTCATGGAAAAGAATCCTAGGAAAAGACATAGCTTAATTTTAAAGCAATTGGATTGCTGGTGGAAAGTCCGGATATCCTAGGGCAGGGATGGCTAAAGGTTTTGTTGTTGGGTACCGAAATTGTGAGTGCGACAATGGGAGGCGCACGCAAGTGCATGAGCAGTGGGACTGAGCTGGGGTTATGGCTTAATGTGCCCACAGAGAGGGCTCTAGGCATGCCACCTGTAGTATGTGTGCTGAAAGTTTGCCCTCAATGTCCTGGGGCAGTGGTTCTCAACCTGGGGGTCGAATGACCATTTCACAGGGGTCACTTAAGACCTGTGGCATGGGTGCCGTAAGTTCGTCATCAAGGTCCAAAAGCAGGGGTTCTCAACCTAGGGGTCAGGACCCAGAAGTGGGCTACTGCCCTGATGGGAGGGAACACAGTGGGGTAGCGAAAATGGAGCTCCACCCCAGAGCCCCCAATTTGCACTGAAAGATGTTGAAACAAAATGCAGAAGCAACCCACAGTGTGGTAGTAAAAATTTTGGTAGCCCTTCACTGTGATAGGACCCCTTTGGGGGTCGAATGACCGTTTCACAGGGGTCACCTAAGACCATGGGAAAAGACAAATTTCCCATGGTGTTAGGATCAATGTAAAAGAAAATAATGCGTGCAAACCCATTAGAAAATAAATAAAAGCTTGGAATTTGGGTGGGAGGAGGAGGAGGAAGAAGAGGACGAGGACAGTCGCTGCCGAAGGAAGAAGGTGAGGTGAATAAAAAAAATCCAAAACTTTAAGGCTTAAAAAAAAAAAGAGAGACTTTGAGGCGGTGAGGAGGAGCACGTGCCTCCCATACACCCGGTGTGAGGCTGCCTCCCATACACTGCACCAGAGAGAGAAACCCAGGGGGAATGGCAGGAAACTGGCCGGTCCTTTGTGCTGCTCTTAAATTTCCTGGGAAATTTTTTTCCGTGCTTGGGTTCTTAAATAGAAAATGGTTCTTAAGAAGAGGCAAAAAAATCTTGAACACCCAGAAATGTTCTTAAGTAGAGGTGTTCTTAGGTAGAGGTACCACTGTATTCTTGTCCAGATGTCAAATGTAAAAGAGGCAGCATTGGATGGTTTATGAACACCAAATTTTAAAAATGAATTATTGTAAGGTATTTCAAGATTGATGGTGTGTTATTTTGCATATGTGATTGGAGGGAAAAAGGAAAAAATTCTTGGCCACAAAAAAAAAGAAAAGAAAAAAGAAAATGTAGAGTCCAATCAGTGGTGGGATTCAATTTTTTTTTACTACCGGTTCTGTGGGTGTGGCTCGGTGGGCATGGCAGGAGAAGGATGCTGCAAAGTCCTCATTCTCTCCCTACCCCCACTAACCTGCTTTCCAGCTCCATTGTTCTGTGT
This sequence comes from Erythrolamprus reginae, assembly GCF_031021105.1. Lineage (NCBI taxonomy): Eukaryota > Metazoa > Chordata > Lepidosauria > Squamata > Dipsadidae > Erythrolamprus > Erythrolamprus reginae. Next base: position 408,135,772 of record NC_091950.1, read on the forward strand.
TGGGCAAGAAAAGAAGACCCAGTCGTTCAGTCGGGACTGGGGAGGCAGCAAATAGATGGGGGCGGGGCCAGCCAGAGGTTGCCTGTTGTCCGAACTACTCAAAATTTCTGCCATGGGTTCTCTAGAACTGGTTAAACCGGCTAAATACCATCTCTGACTCAAATCCCCTTTTAGATTGAACTCAACTTTTGGATTTTTATGAACATTTTTATTTATTTATTTATTTATTTGTTTGTTTGTTTGTTTGTTTGTTTGTTTGTTTATTGATTCATTCATTCATTCATTCATTCATTCATTTATTTATTTATTTAGTCCAATACACAATGAGGTTTTAGTGGGTATATATCTATATACACATAGTAAAATACATGATGAAGGTTATAGAGGGGATACTCATAGTAAAATATATCTCAGAAATAATAGAAAAGAAGATATAGTAATAGAACATATCAATGAAAGAATGGAAGAAGAGATATAGGAATAGAAGAAAAGTATAGGAGATATAGGAGAGCAATAGGACAGGGGACGGAAGGCACTCTAGGGCACTTGTACTCGCCCCTTACTGACCTCTTAGGAATCTGGATAGGTCAACCGTAGATAATCTAAGGGTAAAGTGTTGGGGGTTTGGGGATGACACTATGGAGTCCGGTAATGAGTTCCACGCTTCGACAACTCGGTCACTGAAGTCATATTTTTTACAGTCAAGTTTAGAGCGGTTAATATTAAGTTTAAATCTGTTGTGTGCTCTTGTGTTGTTGTGGTTGAAGCTGAAGTAGTCACCGACAGGCAGGACGTTGCAGCATATGATCTTGTGGGCAATACTTAGATCTTGTTTAAGGTGTCTTAGTTCTAAACTTTCTATGCAGTTTTCTTTGCAACACTATGTTTATTTATTTATTTATTATTAGAGTTGAAAGGGTCCTTGCAGGTCATCAAGTCCAACCCCCTGCTCAAGCAGGAAACCCTACCCCACCCAAAACAGATGGCAGTCCAATTTTCTTTTGAATGTGTCAAGTGATTGGGCGTTCACAACTTCTGCTGGCAGGCTGTTCCAATGGTTGATCGCTCTCACCATCAGAAAGTTCTTCCTTATTTCCAGGTTGAATCTCTGCTTGGTCAGTTTCCATCCATTACTCTTGGTCTGGCCCTCTGGTGCCTTGGAAAATAGTGTGACCCCCTCCTCTCTGTTGTCTGTGTCAGTACTACGTACCTCACCGTTTGGGTTTGTCAATATATAAACCAACCAGAAATGCATGTTTGGAGGAATTGGCATAATGTTGCTTTAAGGGCTAGTGCTACAATTAGCTATAAAAGGGAGTCAGATGTGTTTCTCTCTGTTGTTACTGTTATTGTTGCCAATGCTTGCTATTCCTCTATTGCTCTTGCTAACACACTAACTCCCTGATCTCACCCTCTGCTAGTTTTGTCTGTGTGACTGTACTATAGACTTGCTGTAAGTAATACTTGTAGTAGAACTGTGTGTTCTGCAGGAGAAAAATATTGTAGAATTATACATGTATTTAGAACTGTGTGTTCTGAAGGGGAATATTATTGGTTAGCTGCTGTGTGTATAGAACAATACATATTCTGATACCTGGTTCCTATGTGATTTCTTGACTTGTATATATATGAAGTGGACTGTTTACTTACTACTATTGAATATATGTAAATAATATTTATACTCTACTTATTAGTCTGGGTTATTGGCTGAATAACCACCATTGCTCCATATACAGTACTCTGTTTAAAGTTTAGGATTCTAACATTGGTGATAAGCCCAGTGTGGGATGTTAACAGTCTGGCATTGCCTTCTTCCAGGGTGTTGTTTGTTGACTTTTCAAGCTAATCTGCAGCCCTGGCAATCCTTGGTAATCTCCCGTCCAAATACTAACTGGGCCTGAATCTGCTTAGCTTCCATGCCCAGACAAGGTCAGTTAGATGCTGAGATTTCTCCTAGTCTAGCTAATTTGGCCAAAACGTAGGGAAAATGTTGACCTTGAATGGAGGACAGACTTGTAATTGAGGTTGGATTTGATATTAGTTAGACATGCTGTGGCCCTCCATTTTCAACCCTGCGGAAAAACGTGATGTCTTCTGGAAGATTATAACTTTATAGGTTACACCTTTGAAATGAATTTTCATTGAACACAGAATGCTTTCGACATCGGTGGATTGTTTTTTGAAGGTAATCTCTTCCTTTCTCTTTCAGTGTGACAGCGACAGTGATCAAGAAGAGAAGGTAAAGTCAGTTTCTGGTGTCTTATTTCCCCTCTTACGGCTATTTTTGGTATGGTTCTCGGTTCTCATATTTCCTTTTCGTTCATGTATCCGCGAGTGAATTTTAGTCTGAGATGTGTAAAATGCTTGGTGTGCTAAATCTATAAACTCAACATTCCACCATGGACCATGCTTGACCGAAGACGATTTCTTCTCCATTGATCTATTGCAGGGGTGTCAAACTTGATTTCATTGAGGGCTGCATCAGGGTTGTGTTTGACCTTGGGGGGCTGGGGTAGGCATAGCCAACTCAACATTACTTGTGTCAGGAGCGCCTGTGGTGGCATGAGCGCTCTGCCAGCTAAAATGGGCTCCTGAACTCTGTTTTTGGCTTCAATGGCCTCCTGCAACCCTTTGCCAGTGAAAACACATTTCAGGAGGGTCACACATGAGCTCCATTTTCTCTGGCAGAGGCACTGTGGTCTCATTCTTTGCTGTTTCCACGGTCCCCCACATGGGCCAGATCTAAGCAATCCAGCCCGCAGGCCTTGAGTTTGACACCCCTGATCTTACTGGATCCATAATTCACTTACTGAAGTAGATTTCAATAGCTCTAAAGTAGGAATATCCTGTTTGCCCTTTTGTTTGAGGCATAGAATGTCCTGTGATTCTAGACAGTTATCCATAATGGAGTCATGAATACATCTGCAACACCTACTTTTAAAACCGATGTTCTCAGTCTCTGCAACTTTAATATGTGTAGACCAGGGGCGGATTATCATTACTGCTGCTACTGGTATGCTCAGTGGTGGACTACGAGCCGGAATGCTAAATTGCGCTCGCTGACGCGGCTCACAAGTTCTTGCGGGGTCAGCACGATTTTCCTGCTGCACCTGTGGAGGCAGCAAAATTGAACATGGAGCCGCAGATGCACCCATGTTTCGGCATGCGCAGAAGCAAAAGAACATCGCCGAAACACAGGTGCACCTGCGACTGTGTGTGATTTTGCTGCCTCCATAGGTGCAACAGCAAAATTGCGCTGGTCCCACAAGAACTTACGAGCTGTGGCAGTGAGCCCAATTTAGCCAAAATGTAGGGAAAATGTTGACCTTGAATGGAGGACAGACTTGTAATTGAGGTTGAATTTGATATTAGTTAGACATGCTGTGGCCCTCCACCAGGTGGGCCATTTTCAACCCTGCGGAAAAACTTGATGTCTTCTGGAAGATTATAACTTTATAGGTTACACCCTTGAAATGAATTTTCATTGAATACAGAAAGCTTTCGACATTGGTGGATTGTTTTTTGAAGGTAATCTCTTCTGGCTCGTAGCCCACCACTGGGTATGCTGCAAGCACATCTTTGGTTGTCTTGTGTGCATGTGTGTGCGTCCCCAGCATGTTTTTGTTTCTACACATGCACAGGAAGCAAAAACACAGTGATATTTTGTGAAGGGATGCACGCAAGAGAAAGATTTTTGCAATTATTTAGCTTCCGCGCATGCACAGAAGCAAAAAAATCACCAAAATCTCTCTCACGCGCATGTGTCCTTGCAGGATTTTGCTGTTGAAAACATTGGGGGGAAAAGTTGGTGGCAGCCATAGGACTGCCACCGGAGCGGTCATGCACAAATTGCAAAATCTGGCGGCCACTACCACTGTGCAGTTCGCTACCACTCCGGTAGCAACCCACTACTGGTGTAGATCTCTACTCCCAGAATTCCTAAGCCAGAATTCTGGGAATTGAAGTCCACACATGTTAACATTGCAGAGGTTAAGAAATGCTGCTTGGAACCAAGGTTTGGCAATTGGGTCACGTCTATAGTTGTTAGTACAGGGTACATGTGTGTTAGGGATTGCCTTTATAAACTGCATATTGTAAACTGTACCAAACATGTACTTAAAGGGTTAATGTGCACTCAAAGAGTTAACATTTACTTGAAGAGTTAACGTTCAAGGCTATGTCATCATTGAAGCTATAAAAGCTCATGATCTTGCCCAGTCACTTCCTTGTTACTTTACTTTTGCCTGAGACAGGGGGGGGAGGAGTCGTGTCTAAGCTCTGTGCTTGTAGAAGCTTCGTGCTATATCATTATTGTATAAGCTTCGTGCTTTATCTATATTATATTTCAACATCCCTAACAGCAAGAAGTTGTAAATATTTTAATCCATCTTAAAAAATAACATGGATCTGTTATGCAGTTATTAATTACTTGAAAAAATATTTTGTTGCTTTTCTGGATGGTGAGACCATATAGTTCATTATTTCGCTTTGACTCCTGTGACAGCATTCTTGTTATTTGTGCAAAATCGGTAATTCTGCTGAATACAAGTAGTTTAAAATACATGTAGTCCTCTACTTACAACTGTTATTGAGCCCAACCTTTATGTTGTTAAGTGAGTTCTGCCCCATTTTATTACCTTTCTTGCTACAGTTGTTAAGAGAATCACTGCAGTAACCTGATTGTGAAGTGAATCTGGCTTTGCTTGTCAGAAGGTCGCAAAAGGTCATCAGGTGACCCTACCACACAGCAACAGTCATAAATATGAGTCAGTTGCCAAGCATCCAAATTTTGATCACATGACCACGGGCATGCTGCAATGATAATTTTTTCAGCATTGTTGTAACTTCAAACAGTCCCTAAATGAACTGTTGTATCGTGAGGACTATCTGTATTGACTTTTCTTTTGTAGAATATTGATGTTTGATAATTGGGTGGTAAACATTTTATTTTGTCCTAATAAGTTCTTTTACTTGCAGAGTTGTTCCTCAAAATACATTGGAATTTACTGTATTTTTTCAGAGATTAAGATGCACCATTTCCTCCACAAAAAGAGGGTGAAAGTTTGGGTATGTCTTATACACTGCCTAGCCTCTCACACAGAGGTTTCAGAGGCTGAAAACAGCCTGTGAAACCTCTACTCCAGAGGCTTTTTTTCAGCCACCGAAAGCTCTGTTTGAGAGGCTGGCAGGGCTACAACGGCGGTTTTATAGGCTGGAAAAATTCATCTGAAATGGAGGTTTCACAGGCTGAAAAAAGCCTCTGAAATGGAGGTTTCATAGGCTGGAAAAATTCATCTGAAATGGAGGTTTCATAGGCTGGAAAAAGTCTCTGAAATAGGGGTTTCACAAGGTGGAAAAATGCCTCCGAAATGGGGGTTTCACAGGCTGGAAAAAGGCCTCTGAAATTGAGGTTTCATAGGCTGGAAAAATTCATCTGAAATAGGGGTTTCATAGGCTGGAAAAAGGCCTCTGAAATGGGGGTTTCACAGGCTGGAAAATGCTCAGAAATGGAGGTTTCAGAGGCTGGAAAAAGGCCTCTGAAATGGAGGTTTCACAGGCTAAAAAAAGTCTCTGAAATAGGGGTTTCACAGGCTGGAAAAAGGCCTCTGAAATGGGGGTTTCACAGGCTGGAAAATGCTCAGAAATGGAGGTTTCAGAGGCTGGAAAAAGGCCTCTGAAATGGAGGTTTCACAGGCTAAAAAAAGTCTCTGAAATAGGGGTTTCACAGGCTGGAAAAATGCCTCTGAAATGGGGTCTTCAGAGGCTGAAAAAAACCTCTGAAATCTTTTTTTCTTATCTTCCTCCTCAAAAGCTAATGCGCGTCTTATACTCTGGTGCATCTTAAAATACAGTCTTTCAAATATGGATTGATTGGCTGCAAATTATATTCCATTGGAACAGTACCATTATATTTCTTTGGTTAAAACAGTGGACATTACAGAATGAATACAGTCCATACAATATAAATTGTGTTCTGCATGTGTTCCCCTTCCCCCACACCCCAGGAACAAAAGCTCCATGGAATTGTTAATATATAAATGGGCATGACACAAATTAAAACTGCTTTCTCAATCCAGTTAAATTACTACAGAACTAATTAACAGGCTCCACAGCTTTCATTGACAGTATTTTTGTTTGGAATGCAAACATGATTAGTGATCTTGTTGGGGAATAATATTGGTATTGACTATGGCATCTGCAATTTAGGAACCATAATTTTGTCAGCGGTGAAGTAAATCTCGTGATGTAGCAGTTCTTGGTTTGTTTTATTTATTTATAAAGAATAGTATTGAATTCTTTATTGGCTAAGTGTGATTGGACACACAAGGAATTTGTCATTGGTGCATATGCTCTCAGTGTACATGAAAGAAAAGATACATTTGACAAGAATCATGAGGTACAAAACTTCATGATTGTCACAGCATACAAATAAGCAATTAGGAAACAATCAATATTAATATAATTTATAAGGATACAAGCAACAAGCTACAGTCATAAGTGGGAGCAGGTGGGTGATAGGAACGATGAAAAAACTAATAGCAATAGTAATGTAGTTATAGTGAATAGTTTGACAGTGGGGAGGAAATGATTTGTTTAGCAGAGTGATGTCGTTCGGGGGGGAAAACTGTTTTTGTGTCTAGTTGCCTGGGTGTGCCATGCTCTATAGCAGCGGTCCCCAAACTATGGCCCATCGGCCGGATGCGGCTCGCTGAGGTCTTTTAACCGGCCCGCGGCAGCACACAAGATTTTACCGATCGATATAATAAGAGGGAGAAATAGAGAGGGAGAGAGAAATGAAGAGGAGAGATAGAAAGGGATAAATAGAGAGAGGGGGAGAGAGAGAAAGTGTGAGAGATACAAAGAGGGAGAGTTAGAAAGAGAGTGAGTGAGAGAAAGAGAGAAGAGAGAGAGAAAGAAAGAGAAAGAGGGAGATATAGAGAGGGAGAGAGAAAGGAAGAGGGAGAGATGGAAAGAGAGAGAGATAGAAAAAGAGAAAATGATGGAGGGAAGGAACGAGGGAGAGGAAAATGAAACAAATGAGAGAAAAGGAAGAGGGAAGAGAGAAGTGGAGAGGAAGGAGGGAGGGAAGGAAGGAAGGAGAAATGGAGTTTGTTGATTTAAGTTTAAATTTACTTGTTAATAAAGAAGTATACGGTAAATTACTTAATTACTTAATTATTAATTAATTGCTTAATTACTTATTACTTCTTCTTTATTTTAAATATTGTACTTGTTCCCATTTTGTTTTTTACTTTAAATAAGGTATGTGTAGTGTGCATGGGGATTTGTTCATAGGGGTTTTTTTTATAGTCCAGCCCTCCAACAGTCTGAGGGACAGTGAACTGGCCCCCTGTGTAAGAAGTTTGGGGACCCCTGCTCTATAGTGTTGTTTTGAAGGTAGGGATTGAAACTATTTGTGTCCAGGATGCAAGGAGTCAGTAAATTTATACAGATATCTTGCCAATCCAGCAAGACATGGAAGTCAAGGTCAATTGCGATTTACTCCTACTGGTGCAAAAATGATAGCAGTGATCAACTGGACTGTAAAAACACACACCCATTGCACCTTTGTGATCCTATTATTGTATTGGGGATAGTGGGGAAGGAGGGGTATTGGGACTATGTAAGGCTGTTCTATTGGGTATAACACAGGCAATAGTTGCTCATGTCAATCAGTTTTTTGAAAAAAAGCAAATCAGTTCAGTTGTTAAGTGCAAATCTTGGCTTCCCCCATTGACTGTCTTGGAAGCTGGCTGGCGAACTCAAAAGTATTGGTCACTTGACCCTAGGATGGTTCAAGCATCATAAATAGCATCATAAATAAATGCCAGTTGCCAAGCACCTGAATTTTGATCATGGGAATATGGAGGGATGATGCGATAGCTTTAAATGCGGAGAACCAGTTGTAAATCAGTGCTGTTGTAGGTGAATGGTTCTAAGTCAAGGACTATCTGTAATCCAATCAGAACCTGACCTCATGCTCAGCCACTCCTCCAAGTCCAGAAAGGGATGCAACAGGAGCCGGGGTGGCGCAGCAGGTAGAGTGCTGTACTGCAGGCCACTGAAGCTGACTGTAGATCTGAAGGTCAGCGGTTCAAATCTCATCACCGACTCAAGGTTGACTCAGCCTTCCATCCTTTCGAGGTGGGTAAAATGAGGACCTGGCTTGTGGGGACAATAGGCTGTCTCTGTTAAAAAGTGCTATTGCTAACATATTGTAAGCTGCCCTGAGTCTAAGGAGAAGGGAGGCATAAAAATTGAATAAAATAAATAAAATAAATAAATAAAACAAATCAAAGGATTTCCTGGCCTCGTTCGGTAGATGGTGATCATGCATCTCACACAAGAGGGGAGGCACACAAATCCAATCAAACATAAGAACACAAGAACATAAGAAGAGCCATGCTGAATCAGGCCAGAGCCCATCGAGTCCAGTATTCTGTGTCACACAGTGGCCCACCAATTGTACGTGGGGATCTTGAGCAGAAAGAGAAGACAAAACCCTCCCTTTCCCTCGACCCCCAACAAATGGTACTCAAGGGAATCCTGCCTGCCTCAACCAACATAGAGGCGGCACATGGACATCCATTTCAATAACCACTGATACACTTGGCATCCATGAATCTGTCTAATCCTGCCTTGAAGCTATCCAGGCTGACAGCTGTCACCACCTCTTCTGGAAGTGAATTCCATAAACCAACGACCCTCTGGGTGAAGAAATATTTCTCTTTATTTGTCCTCAGTTTCTTACCTATGAGCTTTAGGGAGTGCCCCCTTGTCCTAGTATTATGTGATAGAGAAAATATTTTTTCTCTATCCACCTTTTCTATCCCATGCATGAATCAATCAATCAATCAATGAAACAAACAAAGAAACAAACAAATTTACTCACCTTGAAATTCCAGGTTCTTCTCTCCCTCCTTTGAGCAGTAGTTGGATTCAATTTTTTTTACTGCCAGTTCTGTGGGCGTGGTTTGCGGTGGTGGTGGTTGGTGGGCGTGGCAGGGGAAGGATACAGCAAAATCTCCATTCCCTCCCCGCTCCAGGGGACAGATACAGCAAAATCTTCATTCCCTCCCCATTCCAGGGGAAGGATACTGTAAAATCTCCATTCCCTCCCCACTCCAGGGGAAGGATACTGTAAAATCTCCATTCCCTCCCCACTCCAGGGGAAGGACACTATACAATCTCCATTCCCTCCCCACTCCAGGGGAAGGATACAGCAAAATCTCCATTAGCTCTCCACTCCAGGGGAAGAATACTGTAAAATCTCTATTCTCTCCCCACTCCAGGGGAAGGTTACTGCAAAATCCCCATTACCTCCCAATCAAGCTGGGACTCGGGAGTCATATAATAAATGGGAGTGGAGCCAGTCAGAGGTGGTATTTACCGGTTCTCCGAACTACTCAAACTTTCTGCTACCAGTTCTCCAGAACTGGTCAGAACCTGCTGAATCCCACCTCTGCCCTTGAGTCTTTCGATTTCAAGGTGTTTCTGATTTCTCCCCACCCTTCACCAGGAGTGATGAATTTGTTCTGCATGAAATTTTAAAAAGAAGAATAAGTTGCCTTCTTAAATGGAATCAGTTTCCTCTAGAGAAGGTGCTTTCAACCCTCCGTGCTCTGGCGTCTCTCGACGGCCTTCTAAGAGTCTTGCATTCCCCCTCATTGCCAATTCTGTGTGCGTTGCTTGTTCTCTTAAAAAAAAAGAAGGGGGGGAAGCAACACACCATCATTTGAACGGGTCAAGCATATTCAGATGAAGACAAATGGGGCTTATTTGATTTCTTTAAAATCAGGAAATGATAAAAGTGCTCCCTGGAGAAATCATGTTCCGCCTGACTTCCAAGATAGACCCGAGGCGTGGACGGCAGATAAGAAGCAGGCATTTGTCTTTCCTTTCCTTTGCTCGTTTGCCCCCCCCCTTTTCTCTCTTTTCTTAAATCTCTGAAGGACAGTCGAAGCTGTCAGCTTCCTGACATGTGCATTATCCATGTCATTTTAAACCAAGTGACCTGGAGAAGAGAAGGCTCTGCCATGACGTGATAATGGTCTCTTGGATGAAAACATAAGACTATAAAGAACAGCGCCGTGTTATTGCTTTGTTTAACTGACAAGCTGGAACTTCCTTTCATTCGGACAGATAGTAATCGCTGGGATTTTTCTTTATCGCCTTTCCTTTCTTTATTTCTGGTGCCCCCCACTCCCCCTTCCCCTTGTCTGAAAATGGCAGGAGCTTAGAGCATTAAAAGTGAGGACAATCCCGAGAAAATAAGACAGGAAATGACAGGCCATTTGGACTGAGCCTAAAAGCGAAAATAATTCCTTTTCTCGGCATGATTCTTGAAGAGTCTCTTCACCAAGGTCCGTCAAGAAGGAAAGAATGGAAGAACTTGGATTCTAACTTGAGCAATGTCCCATTTATGGCTACCGTATCCAGTAGCGCAGCGACAGAGGACAGAAGGAAAAGGGGGGACATGATCGAAACATTTAAATATGTTAAAGTGTTAAATAAGGTCCAGGAGGGAAGTATTTTCAATAGGAAAGTGAACACAAGAACAAGGGGTCACAATCCGAGGTTAGTTGGGGGAAAGATCAAAGGCAACATGAGAAAATATTATTTTACTGAAAGAGTAGTAGATCCTTGGAACAAACTTCCAGCAGACGTGGTTGGTAAATCCACAGTAACCGAATTTAAACATGCCTGGGATAAACATATACCCATTGTAAGATAAAATACAGGAAATAGTATAAGGGCAGACTAGATGGACCATGAGGTCTTTTTCTGCCGTCAGTCTTCTATGTTTCTATTTAACCCTTTAACATATTTAAAAATGTTTCGATCATGTCCCCCCCTTTCCCTTCTGTCCTCCAGACTATACAGATTGAGTTCATTAAGTCTTTCCTGATACGTTTTATGCTTAAGACCTTCCAACATTCTTGTAGCCCGTCTTTGGTCCCATTCAATTTTGTCAATATGTTTTTGTAGGTGAGGTGTCCAGAGCTGAACACAGTATTCCAAATGTGGTCTCACCAGCGCTCTATATAGCGGGATCATAGAGCGCTGGTGAGACCACATTTGGAATACTGTGTTCAGTTCTGGAGACCTCACCTACAAAAAGATATTGACAAAATTGAACGGGTCCAAAGACGGGCTACAAGAATGGTGGAAGGTCTTAAGCATAAAACGTATCAGGAAAGACTTAATGAACTCAATCTGTATAGTCTGGAGGACAGAAGGAAAAGGGGGGACATGATCGAAACATTTAAATATGTGAAAGGGTTAAATAAGGTCCAGGAGGGAAGATTGTGTGTGTGTGGGGGGGCAATTTCAAAATGGTGAGTGTGACAGACCATCCAAGCTCCATTCCTTTTTGTTAAACTCCCATCAGATGGAATTAGCTCAACCAGTGACCAAAGAAAGTGGAATGGGTAATATAAATGCATCTTGTCTCCCCTGATGAGCTCTTGGAGATGCCACCATTCTCTGTGAGAACTTCATCATGCAAACAATGAGCTCAACTAATGAGCCAGGCTCCTTCTCGTGCATTGACGATCAACAAATTGCTCTTGCGTGTGCTTTCCTGGAATTCGAACAAGAAAGGGAGAGGAAACGCGGTCCAAATCTTTCTTCTCTCTGCAAATCACCACCCACAAGAGGCTCCTGAGGCGGAATTGGTTCTGCGGTCTGAGGAGAAATGAAATCTCCCAGGTCTTCGAGGTTGCTCCACGCTCTGCTCCAGGCTTTGCCTCGTTTCTGGCAACGATTCATCCCACCGGCTGTCACTTTTGTCACTGCGCAGTTCTGTTGTCCTAGGTAACAAACGCTTCCCTTTCTCCACAGCCGCATGTTTAGAAACATAGAAACATAGAAGACTGACGGCAGAAAAAGACCTCATGCTCCATCTAGTCTGCCCTTATACTATTTTCTGTATTTTATCTTACAATGGATCTATGTTTATCCCAGGCATGTTTAAATTCGGTTACTGTGGATTTACCAACCACGTCTGCTGGAAGTTTGTTCCAAGGATCTACTACTCTTTCAGTGAAATAATATTTCCTCATGTTGCTTTTGATCTTTCCCCCAACTAATTGTGTCCCCTTTGATTCAGTGCCATGGGGTTTTTTTTCTTTTTCACTCCCTTCTTCTCTCCCTCCATCCTTTCTTTCCTTCCTTCCTTCCTTCTTTTTTTATTTCTTTTCTTTCTCTTTTTTTTTGGAGCGGGCCCATTTTGTGTTGAAAATTTGTATTTACTTTGGGATTGTAATTTGTTCCTCACGGATAATATGACCCTTAGCAGAGCTGGATCATGGGTTAGTTGAAGTGATATTTTCCGCTAATGGTAGTCGTACATCATCGCTGTCAGCTCGGGTTAGAAGGCGAGCACGTTACAGCTCCATTTTACCTCTGCAGGCATCGGGGATTATTTGCCATGAGTGAGTGTGACATGACCGCACTACAGAGTGCATTAAAATTTTACTAGCTTCTCCGGCAACTTCCCCCACTTCTGCTCGTGCTGGAGGCAGGCAAGCCGGCTGATGGATATCTCCAAGGCCCTCGCTGCCTTCACCAAGGAGACTCAATGTCAGCGCCCGGGCTGGATCGGCGGGGCCTTCTGTTCCCTGTCACTTTGCTCCTGACTTCCACGGCTGTCCTTTGGAATCAGCTTGAGCTGTCACTAGTGTGTGGCAGAGAATGTGAAGAGGTGACAATACTGGGGAAGGGTTTTTTTTTAAGTGCGGGGGAAACAAGGAGAGTTTAGTGCGGTCCAATTAGACACACTATCTATAGCAGGAGTGTTCTATTTGGCAACTTCAACACCTGTGGACTTCAACTCCCAGCATAGCTGGGCTGTGGAATTCTGGGAATTGAAGTCCACAAGGCTTCAGGTTGCTACGTTTGGACACCTCTGCTCTTAAGAGTAAGAAGAAAAAAAAGAGGAAACAGTACATACAGTTTTTCTCTGCCCATGGGGTTTTGTCCGGCTCCAGTCTGCACAATAACATCTTACTCAGTGCTGAGCAGCTTCCATTCCATATGATTTTAAAATTGTCTTACCATTTTTTCCCCATTTAGGTGAGAATCTATTGTGGTCCATCTATTGTGGTCCATATCTCTCTCTCTCTCTCTCTCTCTCTCTCTCCCTCCCTCCCTCCCTCCCTCCCTCCACCCACCCACCCACCCACCCCAACCCACCCACCCACCCACCCATCTATCTAGCTATCTAGCTATCTAGCTATCTAGCTATCTATCTTTCTATCTATATCTCTCTATCTCTTTCTCTGCCTATATACCTACCTACCTATCATCCATCTGTCTGTCTACCTACCTACCTATCTAATCTATCTAATCTATCTATCTATCTATCTATCTATCTATCTATCTATCTATCTATCTATCTATCTATCTCTATCTAATCTATCTATCTATCTATCTATCTATCTATCTATCTATCTCTATCTAATCTATCTATCTATCTACCTACCTACCTACATACCTACCTTATCTATCTATCTGTCTATCTATCTATCTATCTATCTATCTATCTATCATCTATCTATCTATCTATCTATCTATCTATCTATCTATCTATTTTTTTTAAAAAAATCTCTCTGGGTCTGAGCCACAGAATGATCCCAGAGGCAGTTGTAAAAAGCCCAATGGTGAAAACCTGCAGCCAAATGCTTTCTTTCACAGTCAGCTGAGCTGGAAAGGGCCATCCTGTTAGGCTGGGAGATATGGAGGAAAACAATCAGAGCAGCTTGCTTTGGGGAAAACTGTGTTTTCTATGCCTACTTATGACATCATCTCACATTTTTAAACATGCCAGGAAGCTGAAAAATGGTGGCGGAGGTGGGGGTTTGAACTTTGGTAGGACTGATTTATTTATAATTTATTTATTTAAAACAGAACAACAGAGTTGGAAGGGATCATGGAGATCTTCTACTCCAACCCCCTGTTCAAGCAGGAAACCCTATACCAGTGATGGCGAACCTATTTTTTCTCAGGTGCTGAAAGAGTATGGCCGTACGCTATTGCATAATTCATTGCTGGGGAGGGCAAAAACAGCTTCCCCCAGCCCCCCGGAGGCCCTCTGGAGTCTGGAAACGGCCTGTTTCCCAACTTCTGATGGGCCCAGTAGGATCATGTTTCACCCTCCCCAGGCTCCAACGGCTTCCCTGGAGCCGGAGTAGGGTAAACAAAACCCTCTCCCATCCCCGCAGAGACTGTCTGGAAGCCAAAAATGCCCTCCCAGAGCCTCTGTTGAGCCAAAAATCATCTGGCCGGCACACACATGCACGGTGGACTAAGCTAGGGCAATAACTCATGTGCCAGTGTCTCACTTCGTTGGAAGAAGAAGGGGTGTGAAGTTTCTTCACAGCTGCTAGCTAAGTACTTAATGACTGCTTAAGGGAAATTGTACAGACTACCCGATTGTTTTGGGAAAAGTGCTCTTTGCAATGCAAAAAGAGTGCTTTGTTTATTTTGAATTTTGTGATAAAGAACATTGTTTTGAATTTTCAAACGTGTGTGTGTCTGAAATTTGTACCCTTGAATTTTCGGGAGGCTCCTATCAGAGAGCCCGGCGGAACATATGTTAGATTCTATTTAAGGAATGAACATATAAATGCAACCAGGCTGAAAACAACTTATGCATGCAAATCTAATCTCTATTGCCCCAGTGGGCAGGACCAGGATTAACACACTTGACGCAGGGGTGTCAAACTCAAGGCCTGTGGGCCAAATCCACACCATGGGGGGCTTAGATCTGCTGCTGCTGCAGGACCACCCTGAAAACAGTGAAGGACCAACCCATGGTGCCTCTGCTAGCAGAAACCTTATGCTTTCACTGGCAGAGGATCAGGTGCCCAGAACATAAATGATGTTGAGCTGGCCACACCCACTCTGGCCACGCCCCTCAGCCCTCAACCCCAAGGCCAAACACAACCCTGATGCAGCCCTCAATGAAATCGAGTTTGACGCCCCTGGTATATTTTAGGGGGGGTGTTTCTGACTATATGAGCTTTCAGGAAGAATAAATGGCTACGACAGAATTGGTAAATTCTATTTCACTGGAGGTTTTGAGAGCAAAGGTTAAATGGTGGTAATCTGTCAGAGATGCTCCAGTGGGTTTTGCATTGAGCTAGGGATTAGAATAGATTGATTATGTGCCATCAAGTTGTTTTCAACTACTAAAGACCACATAGCCAAACACAAATCCTTCAGCTGTTTTTATAATAAGAACAAAGTTGGAAGGGACATTGGTGGTCCTAGTCCAACCCCTTGCTTGGGCAGGAGACCCTACACTACATCAGACAAATGTTTAGCCAACATCTTAAAAACTTCCAGTGTTGGTGCATTCACAACTTCTGGAGGCAAGCCGTTCCACTGATCAATTGTCAGGAATACCCCCCTTAGTTCTAAGTTGCTTCTCTCTTTCTATGGTTTAGTCTTTCTATGATTTAGTTGGGGGAAAGATCAAAAGCAACATGAGAAAATATTATTTTACTGAAAGAGTAGTAGATCCTTGGAACAAACTTCCAGCAGACGTGGTAGATAAATCCACAGTAACTGAATTTAAACATGCCTGGGATAAACATCCATCCATCCTAAGATAAAATACAGAAAATAGTATAAGGGCAGACTAGATGGACCATGAGGTCTTTTTCTGCCGTCAGACTTCTATGTTTCTATGTTTCTAGTCTCCAACCCTTTAATCATCTTAGTTGCTCTTCACTGAACGTTTTCCAAAGTCTCAACAAACATTGGTAAATGTTGAAATTTGATAAATTTGCTGGGAGGAATATAGACAATAATCCTCGACTTACCGACCACAATGAAGGCGAAAATGTATGTGGCTAAGTGAGATATTTGTTAAGTGAGTTTAGCCCCGTTTTATGACTCTTCTTGCCACATTTGGGAAGTGAATTACTGCAGTTGCTAAATTCTTCTTCATTCTTCAGAGGGGTGGATTCTCATTACCATTGTAACGGTGTGCTGCGCCCGCAGCTTTATTTATTAGATTTATTTATTTATTTATTCAATTTTTTTATGCCGCCCTTCTCCTTAAACTCAGGGTGGCTTACAACATGTTAGCAATAGCACTTTTTAACAGAGTCAGCCTATTGCCCCCACAATCCGGGTCCTCATTTGACCCACCTCGGAAGGATGGAAGGCTGAGTCAACCTTGGTGATGAAATTTGAACCGCTGACCTGCAGATCTAGAAGTCAGCGTTAGTGGCCTGCATTACTGCACTCTACCCACTGCGCCACCTCGGCTCATTCAGAATCCCAGCGGCCTATTAGATCTCCCAGAATTGGCCTTCTCTGGGTCCTGTCGACTAAACAATGTCATCTGGCGGGGCGTAGGGGAAGAGCCTTCTCTGTGGTGGCCCCGACCCTCTGGAATCAACTGCCCCCAGAGATTCGAACTGCCCCCACCCTCCTCGCCTTCCGCAAGACCCTAGGGACCTAACTATGTCACCAGGCATGGGGCAATTAATGTATCCCCTTTTCTGACCATTAAGAGTTATGTGTGGTTGTGACTGTATTGTACTGATTGTTTTTTAATGATAGCGGATGTTTAGTCATAGTTTTTAATTATTAGATTTTTACTGGACTGTTTTTGCTGTTGTGAGCCGCCCCGTGTCTTCAGAGAGGGGCAGCATACAAGTCTAATAACTTATTATTAATTATTATTATTTGGTTATCTTGCGTGCCTGTGTGTGTGTGTCAGCGGTTTTTTGCTTCTGTGCATGCCCAGGAAGAAAAATCTAATGAGGAGACACGTGTGTGTGAGAGATTTTGGCTTTTTCTTTGGCTTCCGTGCATGCCCAAAATCAAAACCACCCTGGAATGCCTGCACCCATGCACAAAATAAACGAAGCTGCATACACAGTGCAGCGATCGCTACCGGTGTGCCATCCTTTATCACAGTGATTTTCAACCTTTTTTGAGCTGCGGCACATTTTACATATACAAAATCATGGGGCACATTGAGCGGGGGAGGGAGTGGGGGGGCTAAAAAAAGTTTGGACAAAAAATGTATCTCTCTCTCTCTCTTTTTTTCTCCCTTTCGATCTATTTCTCTCCCTCTTTCTCTTCCCTCCTTTCCCTCTCTCCATCCCTCTTTCTTTCTCTCTTCCTTCCTTCCTCTTTTTGCTCTCTTTCTATCTCTCCCTCCTTCCCTGCCTTTCTTTCTCCCTCTCTCTCTTGCTTTCTTTCTCTCTTTCTCTTTCTCTCTTGCTTTCTTTCTCTCTCTCTTTCTTTCTCTTTCTTTCTCTCTCTCTTGCTTTCTTTCTCTCTCTCTCTCTCTCTTGCTGAGCTTCACGGCATACCTGACCATGTCTCACGGCAGACTAGTGTGCCGCGACACACTGGTTGAAAAACACTGCTTTATCATACTGGTAGCGACCCACTACTGGTTGTTCGGTGAATTTCGCTTTGCTTGTCAGTACGTCACAAAAAGGGATCACACGACCCCGGAACACTAAAACCGTCATAAATATGAACCGGTTGTCATGCATTTGAATGTAAATCACATGAACATGGGAATGTTGACACAGTCAAAAGTGTGTAAAATTATCATGTCCCTGTTTTCAGCATTGTTGTAACTTTTATTTTTTGGTATAAGATTTTTATTTTTCTTCACCATAAAGTAAAACAATATATAGTTATAAACACAACAACGCTTAAAATCAGTCATATATAAACTTTTCTTTTTTTATTAATCCCTCAATGGAGGCTCTTATTCTTCTTATCCTCGTCTTCTTGTAACTTTGAATGGTCGCTAAACGAACTGTTGTGTCGAGGACTACCCGAATCTATTTATTTATTAATTAGATTTTATGCCGTCCTCCTCCGAAAACTTGGGACAGCTCACAAGACTACCCATTGTTGATTTGTCTATAAGCATTTCCCATTTATATCCAGTCTGGAAACAGGAATCCTTAAGTTTTTCTCTCCTTCGCTGAAAGTAGAAAAACTCATTTTACGATAGGAATTGACTTGCCTTCATTTGCAATGATTTGAATAAAAGTGTCAGGGATAATACACCATCTTTTTATTCATTTGTGACAAACCCAGTTTTATTTCTGGTGTAAAAGAAAACCTTTATGCCTGCAAGGGGAGGTGGGAAATGTTGGTTTAGGGGGGAAAAAATATTGTGGTCCTTCTTTTTTAATAGCCCAAGAGCTTCTGATTAAGATTAAGATAGTTTTGAAATACTTATCCATGAGAGTGAAATTTATTTGGGAGACTTTTAGATATTATTATACCATTCATGATAAATCTCAACCTCAGGTATTTCGGCATAGCCTTTATTATTCCATTCCATGCTTCTATTACAGGGATGTGTGAATCATTCACTCTGAGTTAGGTTTATTGTGACAACATCTGGTAAATTAATGAAGCCAATATGAAACGAAAATAAAGCTGCTTAACTTTAATTCTGTATGCTAAAAAATGCTGCTTGCCTGCATTGGTTCATTTGTAGTGCTCACCATAAAAAGTATAAGTGGTTGCAAAAATCCCGAGTATGTCTTTTCTAACAAAGAGGAGAACTAGGAGTAACATTAAAACAGTCTTCCAATATTTGAGGGGCTGTCAGAAAGAAGAATGACTGATTTGTTTAACCAATCCCTGTTAACAGGAGATGTCCCTGAGGATTGGAGAATGGCCAGTGTTGTGCCTATCCACAAGAAGGGCAGTAGAGAAGAAGCTGGTAACTACAGGCCAGTTAGCTTGACATCAGTTGTAGTTAAAATGATGGAGACTCTACTCAAAAAGAGGATAAATCAGCATCTAAAAAACAATAACTTATTGGACCCAAATCAGCATGGCTTTACT